>NC_142801.1:23348240-23551185 GCF_049724085.1 Artemia sp. Qi Xiang Cuo
AATCATTGTGCAATTCTCACATGATGACCAGCTGCCCAGTTTGTACATGCATAGTGGACATGTATGGAACATTTTTTCATGTGTTGACACTTTCACTGCCACAATAAAACTGAGCTACCCAACACCAACAACAGCATATCCACAATATCATTTTGCCATGTCGTGATTAATATGTCAATAAATTGTGTAAATGCATTTGGACCACAACGTAAAAGCTTCATGCAATAGTCTAATGATGGAGACACAGTTTTCATTATATCGACAAGCATTCCCTGAGAAAATATCTTCCTTTGAATAAACAGCTCTAGAAAATCATCATCTAGAATCAAACGTTTTTCCATAAACATGAGATTCCCCATGATTCGCTCTTTCTCAAATCTATCCATTTTTTAGAGTCCTAACACTCTCACAACCAACTTCAAACTAACCAGATTTTTTTTCTACTCTAAAAATATACGCTAGTCTGCTATAGAAAGAAAAATATCGTTGATTTAGAAACAATTTCATTGAGCATAATTACAACAATAATAATCACTGATTCAATATGTTTTCATCAATATATTTCACTAGTGCATCTAATGCTGTCTGAAGTTTATTTATATGCACAATATTCAGTTTCGCAGCAAAACATAATTACTCCTCCTTTTTAAATTTGCTAAATAAAATCATGTATCTAGCATACATATCATCCCATTCAAGGCATAGTCTACAGCCTCCTGTTATTTCCAAAGCCACGTGTGGTACTCGTATATCTTTGCTACCGGCTCCACCATCAACCTCCAATAGTTTAAATGCTCCACTCATTTTTGTCTACTAATATCGTCTCAAATAAACTATTCTCTCTGAATAGTTTCTTACCAATATGAATTGCTATGAAAATCACTCCTTTTTATTTGATTCCAATTACTAATCAAGTTATCGCATATGGAGTAACCTCCACTCTTTCTGATTGGCCCTAAAAATGGGTGTTGCCTCAAAAACCAGTCTGGTAAGTAGTATTGGTAAAATCTAAGGTACGGGGGTAATAGGAAATTACTGTGTCAATCTAAGGTACGGGGGAAATTACCGGTAAATTAAGGTAAATAGGAAATTACCGGGTCAATCTAAGAGACAAGACAGGTAGGAAATTACTGCGTCAATCTAAGAGACAAGACAGGTAGGAAATTACTGTGTCAATCTAAGAGACAAGACAGGTACCCATATAACTATAATGATAGAGACAAGACAGGTACCCATATAGCTACAATGCTTACAACAAGACAGTCCTGTCATACAAGCAGACAGTGTAATGACCGATTCAACGACCGTGAAAATTCGTGCTGATCTCTGTTCCAAGTGCGTGATATTTTCATGGTAGTGATTCGTTTCCTTTGTATGAAATTGTGAAATTCTGTCTTTAAATTAATTCGTTTAATTAATTTACATAAATTAAGTTATTATTAATTAATTTACATAATTACATTAATTAATTTTTTTTTAACTTTTCTTGATTTTTTAAAGTTAAAGCAGGATTTTTAGAGTCTCTTAATTTACGTAAGTGCGCTTGCAACTGATTTTGTGAAGAGCAAGAACTGTAATGTAGTAATTATGCCTCTTTGAGCTTTTCCTAGCCACTGTAACCTTCTATTGATTTTCCAGATTTCAACTTGAATATCTTCCGTTGACTAGCACGAGTCGTGAAGTTTCTGTATTGTTTTGTAAAACTTTAACATTTCAAATGTACATTCTCATGATTTTTCAAATGTTATTTTGGATTTCTTTCGTTGAAAAAAAAGAGTTGTTTTACTTAACTAGTGTCTTGTTATGGTTTAACTTGCCGCAGTTACATTATCTTGATTTTTTAAAGTTCATTTTGAATTTCTTTCATGAAATGCAAGAGTTGTAATATTTCAGTAGTGTTTTGTCATGTTTTACCTTGTCCCAGTTACACTCTCTTAATTTTCTAAATTTCATTTGTAATTTTGATCGTTGAAGTCCAAGAGTTGGAATATTTCAGTAGTGTTTTGTCGTCGTTTACCTTGTCACATTTACATTCTATTGACTTTTCAAACTTCATTTTGGATTTCTTCCCTCGAAATGAGAGTGTTGGAATATTTCAGTAGTGTTTTCTTATGGTTTACCTTGTCACAGTTACATTCTCTTGATTTTTCAAAGTTCATTTTGGATTTTTCATTCTCTTGATTTTTCAAAGTTCATTTTGGATTTCTTTCGTTGAAATACAAGAGATGGAATATTTCAGTAGTGTTTTTGTCATGGTTCACCATATCACAGTTACATTCTCTTTATTTTTCAAAGTTTATTTTGGATTTCTTTCTTTGAAATGCAAGAGTTGGACTATTTCAGTAGTGTTTTGTCGTGGTTTACCTTGTCACAGTTACATTCTCTTGATTTTTCAAAGTTCATTTTGAATTTCTTTCGTTGCAATGCAAGGGTTGGAATATTTCAGTAGTGTTTTGTCGTGGTTTACCTTGTCACAGTTACATTCTCATGATTTTTTCAAAGTTCATTTTGAATTTCTTTCATTGAAATGCAAGATTTGGAATATTTCAGTAGTGTTTTGTTATGCTTTACCTTGTCAAAGTTACATTCTCTTGATTTTTAATGTTCATTTTTAATTTTAGTCGTGAAATGCACGAGTTTAAACATTCGAGTACTATTTTTTTATTGTCCACATTTTCTAATCTACTTATTCTAGATTTTTCAAAGTTTTTCAAATTTCTGACTATGTTTATTTCGTGAAATGCAAGAGTTGGAATATTTCAGTAGTGTTTTGTTATGGTTTACCTTGTCACAGTTACATTCTCTTGATTTTTCAAAGTTCTTTTTGGATTTATTTCGTTGAAATACAAGAGTTGGAATATTTCAGTAGTGTGTTCTCGTGCTTTAACTTGTCACAGTTACATTCTCTTGATTTTTCAAAGTTCATTTTGTAGTTTTACATTCTCCTGATTTTTCAAAGTTAATTTTGGATTTCTTTCGTGGAAATGTAAGAGTTGGAATATTTCAGTAGTGTTTTGTCGTGGTTTACCTTGTCACAGTTACATTCTCTTGATTTTTCAAAGTTCATTGTGGATTTCTTTCCTTGAAATGCAAGAGTTGGAATATTTCAGTATTGTTTTCTCATGCTTTACCATGCCACAGTTACATTCTCTTGATTTTTCAAAGTTCATTTTGGATTTTTACATTCTCTTGATTTTTCAAAATTCATTTTGAATTTCTTTCGTGGAAATTTAAGAGTTGGAATATTTCAGTAGTGTCTTGTTGTGCTTTACCTTGTCACTTTTACATTCTCTTGATTTTTCAAAGTTCATTTTGGATTTCTTTAATCGAAGTGTAAGAGTTAGAGTATTTAATTAGTGTTATGTCATGGTTTACCTCTTCAGAGCTAAATTCTATTGTTTTTTCAATGTTCATATTGAAATTCTATCGTTGAAATGAAATATTTGACATATTTCAGTAGTGTTTTGTTATGGTTTACCATATCACAGTTACATTCTCTTGATTTTTCAAAGTTCATTTTGAATTTCTTTCGTTGAAATGCAAGAGTTGGAATGTTTCAGTAGTGTTTTATCGTGTTTTACCTTGTCACAATTACATTCTCTTGATTTTTCAAAGTTCATTTTGGATTTCTTTCGTTGAAATACAAGAGATGGAATATTTCAGTAGTGTTTTTGTCATGGTTTACCATGTCACAGTTACATTCTCATGATTTTTCAAAGTTCATTTAGGATTTCTTTCATTGAAATGCAAGAGTTGGAATATTTCAGTAGTGTTTTTTTATGGTTTACCGTGCCACGGTTACATCCTCAAGACATTTCAATGTTTATTTTTAATTTCATTCCTTTAAATAAAAGAATTGGATTGTTTCAGTGCTGTTTTGTCATGGATTACCTTGTCTCAGCTACATTCTCAGGATATTTCAAAGTTCATTTTGGATTTCTTTCGTTGAAATGAAAGTGTTAGAATATTTAAGCAGTGTTTTGTTGTGCTTTAGATTGTCAGAGTTAAAGTCTCTTGATCTTTCAAAGTTCATTTTGAATTTCTTTCATCGAAATACAAGAGTTGGAATATTTTAGTAATGTTTTGTCATGGTTTACCTTGTCACAGTTACATTCACTTGATTTTCAAAGTTTTCAAAGTTCATTTTGAATTTCTTTCATTGAAATGCAAGAGTTGGAATATTTCAGTAGTGTTTTGTCATGGTTTACCTTGTCACAGTTGCTACATTCTCTTAATTTTTTCAAAGTTCATTTTGAATTTGTTTAGTTGAAATGCAAGAGTTGGAATATTTCAGTAGTTTTTTGTCATGGTTTACCTTGCCACAGTTACATTCTCTTGATTTTTCAAAGTTCATTTTGAATATCTTTCATTGAAATGCAAGAGTTGGAATATTTCAGTAGTGTTTTGTCGTGGTTTACCTTGTCAAAGTTACATTCTCTTGATTTTTCAAAGTTCATTTTGGATTTCTTTCGTTGAAATACGAGGGTTGGAATATTTCATTAGGATTTTGTCGTGGTTTACCTTGTCACAGTTACATTCTTTTTGTTTTTCAAAGTTCATTTTGTATTTATTTGATGGAAATGCTAGAGTTGGATTATTTCAGTAGTGTTTCATTATGGCTTATCTTGCCACAGCTACATTTTAATAATTTTTAATTATTCATTTCGGAGTTCTTTCGTTGATTATTATTTGTTGTATGAAATCTTTGGTGTCCTGTTAAGGAATACCTTGTAACAGTTACAATCTCAAGAGGAATAAATGATCTTATCTGTAGCCGGTCGTTGGAGCGCAAGGGACTGATTAGTTATATAGTGTCTTGTCATGGTTTAGCATGTGAAAGTTACATTCACTTAATTTTTCCAAGTTCATTTTTGGATTTCTTTTGTTGAAATGCAGCAGTTTGAATATTTCAGTAGTATTTTATTGTGGTTTAACTTGTCACAGTTACATTCTCTTTATTGTTCAAAGTTTATTTTGGATTTCTTTCCTTGAAATACAAGAGTTGGAATCTTTCAGTAGTGTTTTGTCATGGTTTACCTTGTCAAAGTGACATTCTCTTGATTTTTCAAATTTAAATTTTGAATTTCTTCGTTGAAATGCAAGAGTTGGAATATTTCAGTAGTGTTTTATTGAGGATTACCATGTCACAGTTACATTCTCTTGATTTTTCAAAGTGCATTTTGATTTCCTATCGTTGAAATGCAAGAGTTGGAATATTTCAGTAGTGTTTTGTCATGATTTACCTTGTCACAGTTACATTCTCTTGATTTTTCAAATGTCATTTTTAATTTCTTTCGTTTACATGCAAGATTTGAAATATCTTAACAGTACCTTATTGCTACTTGTCATGCCACACAGACGTCCTCTTAATTTTTCAATGTCCATTTGGGTGTATTTCGTTTAATTGGAGGAGTTGAAATATTTCTATAGTGCTTTATCGTGGTTTACCTTGTCACATTTACAGTTCTCTTGAATTTTCAAAGTTCAATTTGAATTTCTTTCATTGAAATGCAAGAGTTGGAATATTTCAGTAGTGTTTTGTTATGGTTTACCTTGTCACAGTTACATTCTTTTGATTTTTCAAAACTCATTTTTGAATTCATTTCGTGAAATGAAATAGGTTGAACATTTAAGTTCTGTTTTGTTGTGGTTTACCTTTGTCCAGATGAATTATATAGATTTTTCGAAGTTCATTTATTGTTTCTTTAACATAAATGCAAGAGGTGGAATATTTTATTATTGTTTTGTCATGATTTACCTTGTCACAGTTACATTCTCTTGATTTTTTCAAAGTTCATTTTGAATTTCTTTCGTTGAAATGCAAGAGTTGGAATATTTAAGTAGTGTTTTGTCGTGGTTTACCTTGTCACAGTTACATTCTATTGATGTTTAAAAGTTCATTTTGATTTTCTTCCTTGAAATGCAAGAGTTGGAATATTTCAGTAGTGTTTTGTCTTGGTTTGCCTTGTCACAGTTACATTCTCTTGATTTTTCAAAGTTCAAATTCCACATTATTGCACAGAAATACCAAAACCATAGGTTAGGTTAGGTTAGACTAGCCTACGTACGCGCGCGTACGTAGGCTAGCCTAACCTAACCTAACCTATGATTTTGATATTTCTGTGCAATAATGTGGAATTTGAACTTTGAAAAATCATGAGGATGTAACTCTGACAAGGTAAACCACGACAAAACACTACTGAAATATTCCAACTCTTGCATTTCAAGGAAAGAAATCCAAAATGAATTTTGAAAAATCCTGAGAATGTAACTATGACAAGGTATACCACGACAAAACACTACTGAAATATTCCAACTGTCTCATTTCAACGAAAGAAATTCAAAATGAATTTTGAAAAATCAAGAGAATGTAACTGTGACAAGATAAACCACGACAAAACACAACTGAAATATTCCGACTCTTGCATTTCAACGACAGAAATCCAAAATGAACTTTGAAAAATCAATAGAATGTAACTGGGACAAGGTAAACCACGATAAAGCACTACTGAAATATTCCAACTCTTGCATTTCTAGGAAAGAAATCCAAAATGAACTTTGAAAAATCAAGAGAATGTAACTGTGAATGTAACTGTGACATGGTAAACCATGACAAAACACTACTGAAATATACCAACTCTTGCATTTCAACGAAAGAAATCCAAAATGAACTTTGAAAAAATCAATAGACTGTAACTGTGACAAGGGAAAGCATAACAAAACACTACTGAAATATTCCAACTCTTGCATTTCAACGAAAGAAATCCAAAATGAGCTTGAAAAATCAAGAGAATCTAATTGTGATAAGGTAAACAATAACAAAACACTACTGAAATAATCCGACTCATTCATCTCTACGAAAGAAATCAAAAAATTAAATTAAAAAAATCAAGAGAATGTAACTGTGACAATGTAAAGCACAACAAAACACTACTGAAATATTCCAACTCTTCCATTTCAATGATAAAAATCCAAAATGAACTTTGAAAAATCAAGAGAATGTAACTGATACAAGGTAAACCACGACAAAACACTAATGAAATATTCCAACTCTTGCATTTCAAGGAAAGACATCCAAAATGAACTTTGAAAAATCAAGAGAATGTAACTGTGACAAGGTAAACCATGACAAAACACTACTGAAATAATCCAACTCTTGCATTTCAAGGAAAGAAATTCAAAATGAACTTTTAAAAATAATGAGAATTTACCTGTGGCATTGTTGGAAACGACAAAACATTTCTGGAATATTCAAACTAGGGCAGTTAAACGATAGAATTCCAAAATAAACTTGTTAAAATAAATAGAATGTAGCTGGGTGAAAGGAAGAAACGTCAAAACACAATGGAGACATTGCAACTTATTCATTATAATGAATTAAATCTAAAGTTAACTTTGAAAAAAATAAAGATTATGTAATTGTGTCAAGATAAACCATAACAAAAAACTTCTGAAATTTTCCAACTCTTACATTTCAACGAAAGAAATCCAAAATGAACTTTGAGAGATCAAGAGAATGTAACTGTGACAAGGTAAACCATGACAAAAACACTACTGAAATATTCCATCTCTTGTACTTCAACGAAAGAAATCTAAAATGAACTTTGAAAAATCAAGAGAATGTAATTGTGACAAGGTAGATCACGACAAGACACTTCTAAAATATTCCAACTCTTGCATTTCAATGAAAGAAATTCAAAATGAACTTTTAAAAATCAAGAGAGTGCAACTGTGACAAGGTAAAGCACGACAAAACACTACTAAAATATTCCAACTGTTGCATTTCATCGGAAGAAATTCAAAAGGAACTTCAAAAAATTAAGAGAATATAATTGCGATAAGGTAAACCAAGACAAAACACAACTGAAATAATCCAACTCTTGCATTTCAAGGAAAGGAATTCAAAATGAACTTTAAAAAATTAAGAGAATGTAACTGTGAGATGCTGAACCACGACAAAACACTACTGAAATATTCCAACTCTTGCATTTCAACAAAAGAAATTCAAAATGAACTTTTAAAAATTAAGAAAATGTAACTGTGACATGGTAAACCATGACAGAACACTACTGAAATATTCCAACTCTTGCATTTCAAAGAAAGAAATACAAACTGAACTTTAAAAAATTAAGAGAATGTAACTGTGAGAATCTGAACCACGACAAGACACAACTGAAATATTCCAACTCTTGCATTTCAATAAAAGAAATTCAAAATGAACTTTGAAAAATCAAGAAAATGTAACTGTGGCAAGGTAAGCCATGACAAAACACTACTGAAATATTCCAACTCATGCATTTCAATGAAAGAAATCCAAAATGAACTTTGAAAAATCAAGAGAATGTAACTGTGACATGGTAAACCATGACAAAAACACTAGTGCAATATTCCATCTCTTGTATTTCAACGGAATAAATCCAAAATGAACTTTGAAAAATCAAGAGAATGTAATTGTGACAAGGTAAACCACGACAAGACACTACTAAAATATTCCAACTCTTGCATTTCAATGAAAGAAATTCAAAATAAACTTTGAAAAATCAAGAGAATGTAACTGTGACAAGGTAAGCACAACAAAACACTACTGAAAATATTCCAACTCTTGCATTTCAACGAAAGAAATTCAAAATGAACTTTGAAAAATTAAGAGAATGTAACTGTGAAAAGGTAAACCACAACAAAACACTACTGAAATAATCTAACTCTTGCATTTCAATGAAAGAAATTCAAAATGGACTTTGAAAAATCAAGAGATTGTAATTGTGACATGGTAAACAATAAAAAAACACTACTGAAATATTGCAACTCCTGAATTTCAACGAAAGAAATCCAAACTGAACTTTAAAAAATTAAGAGAATGTAACTGTGAGATGCTTAACCACGACAAAACACTACTGAAATATTCCAACTCTTGCATTTCAATGAAAGAAATTCAAAATGAACTTTGAAAAATCAAGAGAATGTAACTGTGGCAAGGTAAACCATGAAAAAACACTACTGAAATATTCCAAGTCTTGCATTTCAACGAAAGAAATTAAAAATGAACTTTTAAAAAATCAAGAGAATGTAACTGTGACAAGGTAAACCATAACAAAACACTACTGAAATATTCCAACTCTTGCATTTCACGAAAGAAATTCAATATGAACTTTGAAAAACTTTCAAAAAATCAAGAGAATGTAACTGTGACATGGTATTCCAACTCTTGCATTTCAAGGAAAGAAATCCACAATGAACTTTTAAAAATCAAGAGAATGTAACAGTGACAAGGTAAACCACGACAAAACACTACTGAAATATTCCAACTCTTGCATTTCAAGGAAAGAAATCCAAAATGAACTTTTAAAAACAATAGATTGTAGCTGGGACAAGGTAAACCACGATAAAACACTACTGAAATATTCTAACTCTTGCATTTCAAATAAATAAATTCAAAATGAAATTTTAAAAATTAAGAGAATGTAACTGTGAGAAGTTAAAGCACGACAATACACTACTGAAATATTCAAACTCTTTCATTTCAATGAAAGAAATTCAAAATGAACTTTGAAAAAATCATGAGAATGTAACTGTGACAAGTTAAACCACGACAAATTACAACTGAAATATTCCAACTCTTGCATTTCAACGACATAAATTCAAAATGAACTTTGAAAAATTAAGAGAATGTAACTGTGACAAGGTAAACCACGACAAAACACTACTGAAATAATCCAACTCTTGCATTTCAATGAAAGAAATTCAAAATGAACTTTGAAAAATCAAGATAATGTAACTATGACATTGTAAACCATGACTAAAACACTACTTAAATGATCTAGCTCTTTAAATTCAATGAAAGAACACCAAGATGAACTTTTAAAAATCAAGAGAATGTAAGACTGAGATGATGAACCATGACATGACAATACTAAAATATTTCAACTCTTGCATAAAAACGAACGACATTAATAAAGAGCATTTAAATAGAAACAAAATGTAGCTGTTGCAAGTTAAACAATTACGAAATAATACTGAAATATTCAGACTCTTTCATTTCAACGAAAGAAATTAAAAAATGAACTTTGAAAAATCAAGAGAATGTATCTGTGAAAAGGTAAACCATAACAAAACACTACTGAAATATTCCAACTCTTGCATTTCAACGATAGAAATCAAAAAATGAACTTTGAAAAATCATGAGAATGTAACTATGACAAGGTAAACTCTTGCATTTCAAGGAAAGAAATCCAAAATGAACTTTGAAAAATCAAGAGAATGTAACTGTGACAAGGTAAACCACGACAAAACACTACTGAAATATTCCAACTCTTGCATTTTAAGGAAAAAAATCCAAAATGAACTTTGAAAGATCAAGTGAATGTAATTGTGGAAAGGTAAATCACGATAAAACACTACTGAAATATTCCAAGTCTTGCATTTCACGAAAGAAATTCAAAATGAACTTTGAAAAATCAATAGAATGTAACAATGATATGGTAAACCAAGCCAAAACACCACTGAAATATTCCAACTCTTGCATTTCACGAAAGAAATTCAAAATCGATTTTGAAAAATCAAGAGAATGTAACTGTTACAAGGTAAAGCACAACAAAACACTACTGAAATATTACAACTCTTGCATTTAAACGAAAGAAATCCAAAATGAACTTTGAAAAATCAAGAGAATGTAACATTGACAAGGTAAAGCACAACAAGACACTACTGAAATATTCCAACTCTTGCATTTCAACGAAAGAAATTCAAAATGAACTTTGAAAAATCAAGAGAATGTAAAAATCCAAAATGAACTTTGAAAAATCAAGAGAATGTAAGTGTGACAAGGTAAACCATGACTAAACACTACTGAAATATTCCAACTCTTGCATTTCAAGGAAAGAAATAAAAGATGAACTTTTAAAACTCATTGACATTTATCATTATCAAGGTAACCCGCTAAGTAAAACTGCTGAAATGGCCCTTATTCAATTACAAGGAAAGAAATCCACACGGAACTTCGGCAATTCGATCTAACCTAGAGTGTACACTGCCCTCATTGATAAAACACACAAAAAGTGTAACAAATATTATATTGCACTTACTAACACCAAAATCAACTTTAAAAAATCAAGAGAATGTAACTGTGGCAAGGTAAAGCACAACGAAACACTACTGAAATGTTCCAACTCTTGCATTTCAACGAAAGAAATCCAAAATGAACTTTGAAAAATAAAGAGAATGTAACTGTGACAAGGTAAAGCACAACAAGACACTACTGAAATATTCCAACTCTTGCATTTCATCGAGGGAAATTCAAAATGAACTTTGAAAAATTAATAGAATGTAACTGTGACATGGTAAACCACGACAAAACACTACTGAAATATTCCAACTCTTGCATTTAACGAAAGAAATTCAAAATGAACTTTGAAAAATCAAGAGAATGTAACCGTGACAAGGTAAGCCATAACAAAACACTACTGAAATATTCCAACTGTTGCATTTCAACGAAATAAATCCAAAAATGAACTTTGAAAAATCAAGAGAATGTAACTGTGACAAGGTAAACCACGAAAAAACACTACTAAAATATTCCAACTCTTGCATTTCAAGGAAAGAAATCCACAATGAACTTTGAAAAATCAAGAGAATGTAACTTTGACAAGGTAAACCACGACAAAACACTACTGAAATATTCCAACTGTTGCATTTCAAGAAAGGAAATCAAAAATGAACTTTGAAAAATCAATAGAATGTAACTGGGACAAGGTAAACCACGATAAGACACTACTGAAATATTCCAACTCTTGCATTTCATGAACGAAATTCAAAATGAACTTTGAAAAATCAAGAGAATGTAACTGTGACATGGTAAACCACGACAAAACACTACTGAAATATTCCAACTCTTGCATTTCACAAAAGAAATTCAAAATGAACTTTGAAAAATCAAGAGAATGTAACTGTGACAAGGTAAATCACAACAAAACACTACTGAAATATTCCAACTCTTGCATTTCAACGAAAAAAATTCAAAATGAACTTTGAAAAATTAAGAAAATGTAACTGTGACAAGGTAAACCATGACAAAACACTACTGAAATAATCCAAATCTTGCATTTCAATGAAAGAAATTCAAAATGAACTTTGAAAAATCAAGAGAATGTAAAAATCCAAAATGAACCTTGAAAAAAAAAGTTAAAAAAAAAAAATTAAATTAATTAATGTAATTATGTAAAGTAATTAATAATAAATTAATTTTTGTAAATTAATTAAACGAATTAATTTACAGACAGATTTTCACAATTTCATACAAAGGAAACGAATCACTACCATGAAAATATCACGCACTTTAAACAGAGATCAGCACGATTTTTCACGGTAGTTGAATCGGTGATTACACTGTCTGCTTGTATGACAGGACTGTCTTGTTGTAAGCATTGTAGCTATATGGGTACCTGTCTTTTCTCTATCATTATAGTTATATGGGTACCTGTCTTGTCTCTTAGATTGACACAGTAATGTCCTACCTGTCTTGTCTCTTAGATTGACGCAGTAATTTCCTACCTGTCTTGTCTCTTAGATTGACACAGTAATTTCCTATTACCCCCGTACCTTAGATTGTACCAATACTACTGTTATATAATCTCAATTATACTCTCAAAACGTGTTTGATCACTTTATAGGTATATAATATAAAAGGATTGGTCGCTTTTGGCAATGTAATCGTCAAACCACACTGTATATTCTTGTGTAATTCCTTGTAAACTTGAAACCTTTATATAGATTACTACTGATTTCACTTGTTGATGCTAGAACTCTTCTTTAAGATGTTCCAGCAAAATCTTCTTTTAGCACTCTTTCTAATAAAATCTGTTTTTTCTTGGAAAAGAAAATCTTTTGAGGCTCTAGTTTATTCACACAAGTGAAGGAAAGCTCGGTTTCCCTGGATGTTTTTCCACTTAAATTCACATGAGTGAATCTTTAAAGCGATTCCTATTTTGTTCCGGTCAAACAAAAAAGAATCAAACGAAAAAACCAAGAAATTGACATTCAAAATCTACGATAAAAGGATTTAAAGCATTTCATCTCCTGCTTGAAAATTCTAACTTGATATAAAACACCTGGTTTCTTAGAAAGTTCTGCTCTGTGGTGGCGCGTTTTGTCCCTAAGGTAAATAAAGGTAAATAATAAGGCATTGGACCGGCGGTTGTGATCTTCGTCAACCCTACCGGCGGTGCCGGCAGTGCCAGTAGTAATCAATGTTATACTTTGCCTAGACTATGTTCCATCCTTTGTTATTTGCCCACTTTACGTTCCATGGCACCTTTCCATGGCTGATTACCAGAGTGATTATTGCTATTGTTGTCAATTGAATATGGAATTATACAAAACCTACCAGAGAGGTTTCTGGGCCAACCAGACATGTTTCTGGGCCAACCAGACAGGTTTCTGGGCCAACTCTAAGTTTCTGGGCCTTTACGTTCCATGGCACCTTTCCATGGCAGATTACCAAGGCAGATTATCAGACTGGTTATTAGGAAAGGTATTTTAAGGAAAGCTGTCAATCACCCATGTGTTATCCACAGTTCCATTTTTGAAGTCTGTGGAAACAGTTTGACGTGTTCGGTGAGATTACGTTCCTTGGCGTTTGATGGACATTTGCAAAAAAGGGGTAATTAGTGATTGGATAATTTTTTAACGTGAAATCTCTGAATAAAATATTTTTGGAGCATGTACTTGACGATGGATAAAAGGGTTAAGGTCATTAGCAATTACGAGCAAGGATCCCTCCACTGGTTCCTGGCAGTAGGCTATGCATATCAAATTGCTGTACTGTGGGTTAGGTAACATGATTAAACACGCTTTTACAATCGCAATTCATTGATTGAAATTTGCAAAAAAGGGGTAATTAGTGATTGCATAATTTTTTAACGTGAAGGGTCTTTTTTGGAGGGAAAACCAAAAATACTCAGAATCAAAAATATATGGGATCTGCCTCAAGGGGAAGGCTCAGAGGCCCTTCGTTCTTCCATTTCTGAGGGCAGGGGGGGGTCTATTTTGGAGGGAAAACAAAAAATACTCAGAATCGAAAATAAATGGGATCTGCATCAAGGAGAAGGCTCAGAGGCCCTTCGTTCCCCCATTTCTGAGGGCTGGGGAGGGGGGTCAATTTATGAGGGAAAACCAAAAATACTCAGAATCTAAAATAAATGGGATCTGCCTCAAGGGGAAGGCTCAGCGGCCCACCCTTCCCCCATTTCTGAGGGCAGGGGAGGTGGGGGTCAATTTTGGAGGGAAAAACAAAAATACTCAGAATTGAAAATAAACGGGTCTGCCTCAAGGGGAAGGCTCAGCGGCCCCTCCTTCTCCCATTTCTGAGGGCAAGGGAGGGGGGGTCAATTTTGGAGGGAAAACCAAAAATACTCAGAATCGAAAATAAACGAGATCTGCCTCAAGGGCAAGGCTCAGAGGCCCCTCCTTCCCCACATTTCTGAGGGCAGGGGAGGGGAGGGGGGTCAATTCTGGAGGGGAACCAAAAATGCTCAGAATCGAATATAATTTCCATTCATCTTAGTTTTTAACGATGCTCCTTATTTCTAGTTGAAAATGCTTATTTTTTAATTTAATTTGGAATGAAAAGTCAAACTCTAACATAAAGAACAAGGTATTTTGGAGAGGGTATCTGATGAAATAATCTAGGTCGTATGATAAATTTAATTTATTTTTTAAATTCAATAGTTTTTCAGTAAGGACACTCGATATCCTAAAAGTGTCTGATTAAAACTTTTACCTTGAGCATCGATGTTGTTAGCAGAATTTCAAAAGGATCATTTATGAGTGCTGGCGTATCTGATGAAATAATTTAGTTCGTATGATAAATTTAATTTATTTTTTAATTCATTAGTTTTTCAGTAAGGACACTCGATATCCTAAAAGTGTTTGATTCAAACTTTTACCTTGAGCATCGATGTCGTTAGCAGAATTTCAAAAAAGGATCTTATATGAGGGCTGGCGTTTCTGATGAAATAATTTAGGTCGTATGATCAATTTAAATTTTTGTTTAATTCAGTAGTTTTTCAGTAAGGACACTCGATATCCTAAAAGTGTTTGATTCAAACTTTTACCTTGAGTATCTATGATGTTAGCAGAATTTCAAAAAAGGACGATTTATGAGTGCTGGTGTATTTGATGAGATAATTTAGGTCGTATGATCAATTTAATTTATTTTTTTATTCAGTAGTTTTTCAGTAAGGACACTCGATATCCTAAAAGTGTTTGATTCAAACTTTTACCTTGAGCATCGATGTTGTTAGCAAAATTTCAAAAAGAGTCGTTTATGAGTGCTGGTGTATCTGATGAAATAATTTAGGTTGTATGATCAATTTAATTTATTTTTTAATGCAGTAGTTTTTTTCAGTAAGGACACTCGATATCCTAAAAGTGTTCGATTCAAACTTTTACCTTGAGAATATATGTTTTTGGGTCCCAGTCCACCATCCCGAATGGTGGAAATCCACTAGCTCAGTATTGGGGTTTTAGTCCACCAGCCTAAATGGTGGAAATCCACTAGCTCAGTATTGGGGTCTCAGTCCACCAACCTGAATGGTGGAAATTCCCTAGCTCAGAATTGGGGTCTTAGTCCACCAGCTTGAATGGTGGAAATTCACTAGCTCAGAATTGGGGTCTTAGTCCACCAGCCTGAATGGTTGAAATTCACTAGCTCAGAATTGGGGTCTTAGTCAGTGTTCATATTGGAGCATTGGGATCCGAAAATCTGGGCTTTATATGTCAAGGTCTGAATGCTAAGCGATGGACATGAGCTCGATTGGGACCCGGTTGTGAAAATGGAAAACAAAAAACAAAAATATATTGTTGGTATGTGTGTAGAGCATGGCATGGCATGGTTTTCGCTAGGGCAACAGTCTAACCGTTGACAGTTTTAGGTATCCGTGAATAAGTTCTAAGGCTAGAGTGAAAGTTGGGACAAATTTTTTGAGGTGCCCACCTCACCTGCCCAGAGTCTCAGGCAAGTGACCCTAAATTTGAAAAAGTGGAAATAGGCTCAAATTTTCTAAACTGAGCTGAGACAATGAGTAGATACTATTGGGAAAGTGATTGGAGACGCTGGGTATCCGTGAACAAGTGCTAAATTGAGAGAGGAATTTGGGACAATATTTAGGGGCGCCCACCCGCTCAGAGTCTCCGGCAGGTGACCCAAAAATTTAAAAAACACACAGAGACGACAGAAACAAAGCCACTAATAACACACAGAGAGTAAAAACAAACAGAAAACAACATATAGAGACAACAAAAGCACAGACACGATACACACACACAGAGTCACCACACAAAGAGAGACAACACATACAAACAGAAATGACAAAAACACAGAGAGAAGACACACGCACAGAGATATCACACACACACAGAGACGACACACACAAAGATACGACACACGCATAGAGACAACACACACACACAGAGACAACATCCACACAGAGACGACACACTCAAAGTGACGACTTACACATAGAGACGACACACACACAGAGACGACACACACACAGAGACGACACACATAGAGAGACGACACACACACAGAGACTACACACTCAAAGTGACGACTTACACATAGAGACGACACACAAACAGAGACGACAAACACACAGAGACGACACACATAGAGAGACGACACACACACAGAGACGACAAACACACAGAGACAACACACACACACAGATACGAAACATACAAAGAGACGACACACGCACAGAGAGGACAAAAACACACAGAAACGATATACACACACAGAGACGACAAACACATAGAGACAACACAGACATAGAGATGACAGACACACAGATACGAAACACCCACAGAGACGACACATGCACAGAGACGAAACACACACACAGAGTCCACTCACACACAAAGAGGACAAACACACAGAGACGACAGACAGAAAGAGACGAATCACACACAGAGAGGACAAAAACACAGAAACGACACATAGAGACGACACATGCACAGAGACGATACACACACACAGAGTCAACACACACAGAGAGACGAGACACAGACACAGAAATGACAAACACACAGAGAGACGTCACACACACAAAGATACGTCACACACATATATACGACACACATACAGAGACGACACACACATAGAGACAACACACACACACAGAGACAACAACCACACAGAGACGACACACACACACACACAGACGACACACATACAGAGACGTCACACTAAAAGTGACGACTTACACATAGAGACGACACACACACAGAGACGAGAAGCACACAGAAACGACAGACATACACACACACACACACAGAGACGACACACACATAGAGACAACACAGACACAGAGACGACACAAACACAGAGACGACAACACATAGAGAGACGACACGCACACAGAGACGACAAACACACAGAGACAACACACACACAGATACGAAACACCCACAGAAACGATACATGCACAGAGACAACACACACACACACAGAGTCCACTCACACACAGAGAGGACAAACACACAGAGACGACAGACACAAAGAGACGAATCACACACAGAGAGGACAAACACACACAGAAACGACACATAGAGACAACACGTGCACAGAGACGATACACACACACAGAGTCAACACACACAGAGAGACGAGACATGGCGTATCTGATGAAATAATTTAGGTCGTATGATCAATTTAATTTATTTTTTTTTAATACAGTAGTTTTTTTAGTAAAGACACTCAAGACAACACGCACAAAGAGAGAACACATACACACAGATACGAAACACACACAGAGACGACACACACAAAGACGACATACTCAAAGTGACGACTTACACATAGAGACGACAGACACACACACACACACACATACACAGAGACGACAAACACACAGAGACGAGACACATATAGATAATATACACACACACAGAGAGACGACAAACACAGAGACAACACACACACAAAGAGACGACACACACACACACACACACAGATGCGAAACACACAAAGAGACTTAATTCAGTAGTTTTTTTCAGTAAGGACACTCGATATCCTAATAGTGTTTGATTGAAACTTTTACCTTGAGAATCGATGTTGTTGGGTCCCAGTCCACCAGCCTGAATGGTGGAAATCCACTAGCTCAGTATTGGAGTCTTAGTCCACCAGCCTGAATGGTGGAAATCCACTAGCTCAGTATTGGGGTCTCAGTCCACCAGCCTGAATGGTGGAAATTCACTAGCTCAGAACTGGGGTCTTAGTCCACCAGCCTTAATTGTGGATATACGCTAGCTCAGAATTGGGGTCTTAGTCCACCAGCCTGAATGGCGGAAATTCACTAGCCCAGGATTGGGGTCTTAGTCAGGGTTCAGATTTAAACGTTGGGGTCCAACTATCTGGGCTTTATTTGTCATGGTCTGAATGCTAAGCGATGGACTTGACCTCAATTGGGACCTCATTTTGAAAATGGAAAACAAAAAAACAAAAATATATTGTTGGTATGTGTGTGTAGAGCATGGCATGGTTACTGCTAGGGTAACAGTCTAACCGTTGACGGTTTTAGGTATCCGTTAATAAGTTTCCAAGGCTAGAGTGGAAGTTGGACAAATTTTTTGAGGGGCCCAACTCACCTGCTTAGTGTCTCTGGCACGTGACCCCAAATTTTAAAAAGTTGAAATTGGCTCAGATTTTCTAAACTGATCTGAGACAATGAATATATACTATTGGGAAAGTGATTGGAGACGCTTGGCATCCGTGAACAAGTGCTAAATTGAGAGAGGAATTTGGGACAATATTTGGGGGTGCCCAACCGCCCAGAGTCTCCGGCAGGTGACCCAAATATTTAAAAAACACACAGAGACGACAGCCACAAAGATACGAATCACACACACATAGGACAAACACACAGAAACAACACATAGAGACGACACAAGCACAGAAACGATACACACACACAGAGACAACACAAACAGAGAGACGAGACACAAACACAGAAATGACAAACACACATAGAGACGACACACACAAAGAGACGTCACACACACACAGATATGAAACACACATAGAGACGACACACACATAGAGACAACACACACACACACAGACAATATCCGCTCAGAGACGACACACACAGACAGAGACGACATACTCAAAGTGACGACTTACACATAGAGACGACACACACACAGAGACGACAAACACACAGAGACGACACACATAGAGAGATGACACACACACAGAGACGACACATACAAAGTGAAGACATACACAGAGAGACGACACACACACAGAGACGACACACACACAGAGACGGCAAACGCAGAGAGACGACACGCACACAGAGACGACAAACACACAGAGACAACACACACACAGATACGAAACACACAAAGAGACGACACACACACAGAGATGACAAACACACAGAAACAACACACACACACAGAGACGACACACACATAGAGACAACACAGACATAGAGATGACAGACACACAGATACGAAACACCCACAGAGACGACAAATGCACAGAGACGACACACACACACAGAGTCCACTCACACACAGAGAGGACAAACACACACACACGACAGACACAAAGAGACGAATCACACACAGAGAGGACAAACACACAGAAACGACACATAGAGACGACACAGGCACAGAGACGATACACACACACAGAGTCACCACACACAGAGAGACGAGACACACACACAGAAATGAAAAACACACATAGAGACGACACACACAAAGAGACGTCACACACACACAGTTACGAAACACACATAGAGACGACACACACAGAGAGACAACAAACACACAGAGACAACATCCACACAGAGACGACACACACACACAGAGACGAAACACACACAGAGACGACACACTCAAAGTGACGACTTACACATAGAGACGACACACACACAGAGACGACAAACACACAGAAACGACACACGCACACACACACACATAGAGACGACACACTCATATTGACAACACAGACACAGAGACGACACACACACAGAGACGACACCACATAGAGAGACGACACGCACACAGAGACGACAAACCCACAGAGACATAACACACACACAGATACAAAACAACCACAGAGACGACACATGGACAGAGACGACACACACACACAGAGTCCACTTTGACACAGAGAGGACAAACACACAGAGACGACAGACACAAAGAGACGAATCACACACAGAGAGGACAAACACACAGAAACGACACATAGAGACGACACGTGCACAGAGACGATACACACACACACACAGAGACAACACACACACAAAGAGACGACACACACACACACAAACACAGATACGAAACACACAAAGAGACGACACACGCACGGAGTTTCTGACCGTTTAAGTTTTGATGTTAGTGTTGTCAGTCAAAAGCTATGAGCTTGAGAAAAGAGCTTGAGAAAAGAGCTTGCCTGATTATCAAAAATGGGGAAACGCCCTCCAAAAGTCAACAGGAATGCCCACCTCCGGTCCGGAGGGGGGCACCTCCAAAAATTCGTCCCAACTTCCACTCTCGCCTTAGAACTTATTCACGGATACCTAAAACTGTCAACGGTTAGACTGTTGCCCTAGCGGTAACCATGCCATGCTCTACACACACATACCAACAATATATTTTTGTTTTTTGTTTTCCATTTTCACAATGGGGTCACAATCGAGCTCGTGTCCATCGCTTAGCATTCAGACCTTGACAAATAAAGCCCATATAGTCGGACCCCAACGATCCAATCTGAACACTGACTAAGACCCCAATTCTGAGCTAGTGAATTTCAACCATTCAGGCTGGTGGACTAAGACCCCAATTCTGAGCTAGTGAATTTCCACCATTCAGGCTGGTGGACTAAGACCCCAATTCTAAGCTAGTGAATTTCCACCATTCAGGCTGGTGGACTGAGACCCCAATACTGAGCTAGTGGATTTCCACCATTCAGGCTGGTGGACTAAGACTCCAATACTGAGCTAGTGGATTTCCACCATTCAGGCTGGTGGACTGGGACCCAACAACATCGATTCTCAAGGTAAAAGTTTGAATCAAACACTTTTAGGATATCGAGTGTCCTTACTGAAAAAAACTACTGAATTAAGTCTCTTTGTGTGTTTCGTATCTGTGTGTGTGTGTGTGTTTCGTCTCTTTGTGTGTGTGTTGTCTCTGTGTGTTTGTCGTCTCTCTGTGCGTGTGTGTCATCTCTCTATCTGTCTAGTCTCTGTGTGTTTGTCGCCTCTGTGTATGTGTGTGTGTGTGTGTGTGTCTGTCGTCTCTATGTGTAAGTCGTCACTTTGAGTATGTCGTCTCTGTGTGTGTGTCGTCTCTGTGTGTGTTTCGTATCTGTGTGTGTGTGTTCTCTCTGTGTGCGTGTTGTCTTGAGTGTCCTTAATAAAAAAAACTACTGTATTAAAAAAAAAAATTAAATTGATCATACGACCTAAATTATTTCATCAGATACGCCATGTCTCGTCTCTCTGTGTGTGTTGACTCTGTGTGTGTGTATCGTCTCTGTGCATGTGTCTTCTCTATGTGTCGTTTCTGTGTGTTTGTCCTCTCTGTGTGTGAGTCGTCTCTTTGTGTCTGTCGTCTCTGTGTGTTTGTCCTCTCTGTGTGTGAGTGGAATCTGTGTGTGTGTCGTCTCTGTGCATGTGTCGTCTCTGTGCATCTGTCGTCTCTGTGTGTGTTTAGTATCTGTGTGTGTGTTGTCTCTGTGTGTTTGTCGTCTCTGTGTGCGTGTCGTCTCTCTATGTGTTGTCGTCTCTGTGTTTGTGTCGTCTCTGTGTCTGTGTTGTCTATATGTTTGTGTCATCTCAGTGTGTGTGTGTGTGTGTCGTTTCTGTGTGCTTTTCGTCTCTGTGTGTGTGTCGTCTCTTTGTGTAAGTAGTATCTTTGAGTGTGTCGTCTCTGTGTGTTTTTGTGTCGTCTCTGTGTGTGTGTGTCGTCTCTGTGTGGATGTTGTCTCTGTGTGTGTGTTGTCTCAATGTGTGTGTGGTTTCTCTTTGTGTGTCGTATTTGTGCGTGTGTGTAGTCTCTTTGTGTGTGTGTCTTCTCTTTGTGTGTGTGTCATTTCTGTGTGTGCGTGTCTCGTCTCTGTGTGTGTGTTGACTCTATGTGTGTGTATCGTCTTTGTGCATGTGTCGTCTCTATGTGTCGTTTTTGTGTGTTTGTCATCTCTGTGTGTGATTAGTCTATGTGTGTAGGTCGTTTCTGTGTTCGTCGTATTTGTGCGTGTCTCGACTATGTGTGTTTGTGTCGTTTTCTTGCATTTGTCATATATGTGGGTTCTTAGTTTCTATGTCTCTGTCATCTCTATGTCTTTGTCACATTTATGTAAGTGTAATCTCTGTATGTGTGTTTCGTGTCTGTGTGTTTGTCCTCTCTGTGCGTGTGTCGTCTCTTTGTGTGTTTCGTATCTGTGTGTGTGTGTTGTCTCTGTGTGTTTGTAGTCTCTGTGTGCGTGTCGTCTCTCTATGTGTGTAGTCTCTGTGTGTTTGTCGTCTCTGTGTGTGTGTCGTCTCTATGTTTAAGTCGTCACTTTGAGTGTGTCGTCTCTGTATGTGTGTCGTCTCTCTATGTGTGTCGTCTCTGTGTGTTTGTCGTCTCTGTGTGTGTGTCGTCTCTATGTGTAAGTCGTCACTTTGAGTTTGTCGTCTCTGTGTGTTTCGTCTCTGTGTGGATGTTGTATCTGTGTGTTTGTGTTGTCTCTATGTGTGTGTCGTCTCTATGTGTGTTTAGTATCTGTGTGTGTGTGACTTCTCTTTGTGTGTGTCGTCTCTATGTGTGTTTGTCATTTCTGTATGTAGGTCTCGTCCCTCTGTGTGTGTTGACTCTGTGTGTGTGTGTATCGATTCTGTGCATGTGCACATTCCCAATAGAACTTATTCACGGATACCTAAAACCGTCAACGGTTAGACTGTTGCCCTAGCGGTAACCATGCCATGCCATGCTCTACACACATACCAACAATATATTTTTGTTTTTCGTTTTCCATTTTCACAATGGGGTCCCAATCGAGCTCATGTCCATCGCTTAGCATTCAGACCTTGACATATAAAGCCCAGATAGTCGGATCCCAACGCTCCAATCTGAACACTGACTAAGACCCCAATTCTGAGCTAGTGAATTTCAACCATTCAGGCTGGTGGACTAAGACCCCAATTCTGAGCTTGTGAATTTCCACCATTCAGGCTGGTTGACTTAGACCCAAATTCTGAGCTAGTGAATTTCCACCATTCAGTCTGGTGGACTGAGACCCCAAGACTGAGCTAGTGAATTTCAACCATTCAGGCTGGTGGACTAAGACCCTAATTCTGAGCTAGTGAATTTTCACCATTCAGGCTGGTGGACTGGGACCCAACAACATTGATTATCAAGGTAAAAGTTTGAATCAAAAACTTTTAGGATATCGAGTGTCCTTACTGAAAAAAACTACTGAATTAAAAACTAAATTAAATTAATCATACGACCTAAATTATTTCATCAGATACGCCAGCACTCATAAACAATCCTTTTTGAAATTCTGCTAACAACATCAATGCTCAAGGTAAAAGTTTGAATCAAACACTTTTAGGATATCGAGTTTCCTTACTGAAAAACTACTGACTTAAAAAATAAATTAAATTGATCATACGACCTATATTATTTCATCAGATACGCCAACACTCATAAAGAATCCTTTATGAAATTCTGCTAAAAATATCGATTCACAAGGTAAAAGTTTAAAAAAAGCACTCTTAGTATATCGAGTGTCCTTAATGAAAAACTATTGAATTAAACAATAAAGTAAATTGATCATACGAAATAATTTATTTCATAAGATACACCAGCCCTCATCAACGATCCTTTTTTAAATTCGGCTAACAACATAGATGATCAAGGTAAAAGTTTTAATCAAACACTTTTAGGATATCGAGTGTCCTTACTGAAAAACTATTGAATTTAAAAAATAAATTAAATTGATCATACGACCTAAATTATTTCATCAGATACCCCCTCCAAAATACCTTGTTCTTTATGTTAGAGTTTGACTTTTCATTTCCAATTAAATTAAAAAATAAGCATTTTCAACTAGAAATAAGGAGCATCGTTAAAAACT
Organism: Artemia sp. Qi Xiang Cuo; assembly: GCF_049724085.1. Classification (NCBI taxonomy): domain Eukaryota; kingdom Metazoa; phylum Arthropoda; class Branchiopoda; order Anostraca; family Artemiidae; genus Artemia; species Artemia sp. Qi Xiang Cuo. Next base: position 23,372,374 of record NC_142801.1, read on the forward strand.
AAGATGAATGGAAATTATCTTCGATTCTGAGTATTTTTGTTTCCCCTCCAAAATTGACCCCCCCCCCCTCCCCTGCCCTCAGAAATGTGGGGAACGAGGGGCCTTTGATCCTTGAACTTTATGCCTATCGTGTTTATTTTAATTTGCTATCATTTTTTGTTTCTCCTCTAAAATTGACCCCCCCCCCTCCCCGCCCCGTCTAACTGGAGGGATGGAGGTCCGCTGAGCCTTGCCCTTAAGGCCGATCCCGTTTTTTTTCTATTCTGAGTGTTTTTGGTTTTCCCTCCAAAATTGAACCCCCCCCCTCCCCTGCCCTCAGAAATGGGGGAAGGAGGGGCCTCTGAGCCTTCCCCTTGAGGCAGATCCCTTTTATTTTCGATTCTGAGTTTTTTTGGTTTTCCCTCCAAAATTGACCCCCCCCCCCTACCCTGCCCTCAGAAATGGGGGAACGAAGGGACTCTGAGCCTTCTCCTTGAGGCAGATCCCATTTATTTTCGATTCTGAGTATTTTTGATTTTCCCTCCGAAATTGAACCCCCCCCCCTGCCCTCAGAAATTGAGGAACGAAGGGCCTCTGAGCCTTCCCCGTGAGGCAGATCCCATTTATTTTTGATTCTGAGTATTTTTGGTTTTCCCTCCCAAATTGACCCTTCACGTTAAAAAATTATCCAATCACTAATTACCCCTTTTTTGCAAATGTCAATCAATGAATTCCGATTATAAAAGCGTGTTTAATCATGCTACCTAACCCACAGTACAGCAATTTGATATGCGTAGCCTACTGCCAGGAACCAGTGGAGGGATCCTTGCTCGTAATTGCTAATCACCTTAACCCTTTTATCCATCGTCAAGTACATGCTCCAAAAATATTTTATTCAGAGATTTCACGTTAAAAAATTATCCAATCACTAATTACCCCTTTTTTGCAAATGTCTATCTAACGCCAAGGAACGTAATCTCACCAAACACGTCAAACTGTTTCCACAGACTTCAAAAATGGAACTGTGGATAACACATGGGTGATTGACAGCTTTCCTTAAAAAACCTGTCCTAATAACCAGTCTGATAATCTGCCTTGGAAAGGTGCCATGGAACGTAAAGGCCCAGAAACTTAGAGTTGGCCCAGAAACCTGTCTGGTTGGCCCAGAAACATGTCTGGTTGGCCCAGAAACCTGTCTGGTAGGTTTTGTATAATTCCATATTCAATTGACAACAATAGCAATAATCAGTCTGGTAATCAGCCATGGAAAGGTGCCATGGAACGTAAAGTGGGCAAATAACACAGGATGGAACATAGTCTAGGCAAAGTATAACATTGATTACTACTAGTGCCAAATATCCTGTGCTTTCGCTCATCCTTCCTGTTTACCTTCCCCAGATTTCTCCAGGTACCCATTTAGAGCTTGGTCGACTCTGGCTGAGTTTACAGAGTCACACCACTGACCCTCGTCCCAAACCAAATAATTGGATATCCTAGGATACGAACCTTCGCCCTCTCGGACAAAGAATGCTAAATGCAGCGCACCGATCCACTCGGCTAGGACGTTTTGTCCCTAACATATAATGTAAATAAAGTTATATCTTTAAGTTCCTAAACTAAGTAAAACTAGTTGTTTTTTTTAGTGAAAGTAAAGAGCATAAACCTTAAAACGAACAAAGGTCGTTCTTTATATTAGGGCTACCACCTCTTAACACTCAAGTTTGACTAGTGCTATACAGAAAGTATTTTTGAGTGCAACAAATATAGACAGTTGCTACATACAAATCTTCATTTACTGACTAACTTTCAAAACATTTGAATCGAGAAGAATATCAAGACAAATGAGTATCAGTCTGTTGATTCTTGAGGCACTGCCCGATAAAACCCTTTGTCTCATTGTATTGAGAGAGAGAAAAGGGTTTTATAAAAAAAAAAAAATACATTAACAACAAAACCCGAAGTTTATTAAACTTGTATGTGCAGACATCACCCTTTACAAAACCCTGCATACACAATTACAAGCAGCCATCCTTAGCCACCCCCCCCCCCCCAAAAAAAAGGGGCAAAAAATAATAAAAATAAAATAAATAAAAATAAACGAAATTAATTAAATTAAATAAAAACGAAATAAATAAATTGAGTTAAATCATTGGTTTTCAAATACGGAGGGGGGGGGGGGTAGATTCAATTTTTTTTTTTTAAAGCAGGGATTCGGGACGCTCATATAACCAGGACAATTTTTGCTTGTTTTAAGTTTTAAGGTTGCTCTTAACTTTTATTTTGAAAAACAATTTTGTAAACAAACATTTTTTATACATAATATCTGTTCTTTTTTAATACCCATATCCAGGCTTATCCTAAATACGGAAGGAGTTACTGCCCTTTCAGTCTCTATTTTATATTCTTATGGCTAACTTTTGAATTACAATGCTTTCAGAAAAGAGGGTTAATTTAGGTGTATTTAGGCTAGTCTTAAAAATATATTCGAATATATTAAAAAAATAAATCTATATATAAAATAAATTTTCCTAATCAAGGTCGAATACCCTCTCTTGATGCTCCATATCTCACAAAATGTTTTAATACTTAAAAACCACATGTCCGTCAAAAAGTATCGTTTTCACAATAAAAAAGAAGCTTTCATCCCTCAGCCCTCGCACAGCATGTGTCACCCATCATTCACCCGTATCTATATTCTTATAAATGAAGAGAGGTTAAAGATTAACCTGTATATTTATAATATTCACCTGAAGCATCTCTCTTGAAAAATTTTAAATGTTGACATTAAAGTGTATTTTTGATGCTTTAAACACCCACGGCCTCTCCCAATAAAAAAAAAGTTTATATCAAACCTTATAGAAAATGCACAACTATGCAATTTCCTATTACCGTTAGTTTTATTGGAAAAAAAGTCTGGTAAAACGGTTGTTTTTAAGGATCCCATGTGTAAGCTGCACTTCACCGTGGTTTGATTACCTTGGTATTAAGGCTAATCGTCTTTATTAGTGGTTAATGCTATTTTCTCTATGCTAAAAAATCGGGAATAACTGCTACGATTTAAGTGATTTTGCGCTGTTTTTTTTTTTTTTTTTTTTTTTTTTTTTTTTTTTTTTTTTTGATGACTCCCGAGTTAGAAAGTAAAATAATGTTGGTTTCACTTTTTCTATATATTTGTTATCTTTTGTCGAAAAAAAAGAAAACAAGTTATTTTAGTTTGTTGGATAAAAATTTAGTAGATGGGAAATGAAAGTAGATATTTTTTTAGTTGATCCTACTGGTAATAAAAAAAAAAATGTTAGTTACAGAATTATTAAAAAAAATTTTAAGGTGAAAAAAAAATATTTTTAGTTTTCATCATTTTCTTGCTATACATCTGCTCCAAATGCTATAATTTTGAACGGTATGCAGATTTTATAATATACAACGATTACAGCAAGTGTCTGATGTCTATCACAAACTAAATTAAATACAAAAGCAAAAAATACAAATAAAAGAATTGCTCGATTTTTACTTTGTTAAACCTTTTTTTCCCGCTTAGTAGCGTTATTTCGTCAGCCAATAGGAAGAAAGCCCGCAATTTTGATTGGACTCTGTTCTGTATTCAGGGTTGCCACCGTCAGTAGGATTTTACTAGATCTAGTAAAAAAATAAATCCAAAAAATTTAGAGGATCTAGTAAATTTCCCGAAATCTAGTAAAAACTAGTAAAAAGTCATGATTTATAGTAAACAAAACTTTTTTTTATTTTCCATGAATTCAGGGGGAAAATTATTGTAAACATATGACAATTTACAATTTTTCTTGTCTGTTTTACAATTTACAATTTCGCTTGTCTGTTTCAGAGATAGACAAACAGTCACCTATTTTCATAAGCAAACACTTCACTTCCGGCGTCTAAAGGTCGACAAAATTAGCTTTCTGTTTATCAAATCTTACCAACTAAAAATGAAGCTATAATGACGCTTGGATTTGTGATGATTGGGAATCAGTAGAAAGGGGGGTACCAGCGCGGACGGGGCACCAAATATGGGCATAGAGTCCCGTACGACCCACGTGGTTTATGGTTTTCTCAGTGAGAATGAAAAAACAGAGATTTTCTCACTTGGAAAAACAGGAACTTTGTCACATTTATGTCTGTTTTCATGGATGGTTATGTGTGTTGGTCAATTTATTTGATGTTTTTCAGGGATGGTTATGGATGTTTTATGGTTTTTGTCAGTGAGAATTTGAAAAACAGGAACTTTCTCACATTTATGTCTGTTTTCATGGATGGTTATGTGTGTTGTTCGATTTATTTGATGTTTTTCATGTCTGTTTTATGAATGATTTATGTCTGTTCGTTGTCAGTGAGAATGGACATGCTCGACGCGAATGCTATGAGTTTGTTTGGTTAATCTAACCTGAGAACTTGATTTACATAATCGACGGGGGAATTATTGGTTCACGAAGGGGGAATTAAGAAACAAACATGGCTTCATTGTTGTTTGGCTAGCCTAACCTGAGAAATTGATTTACATAATCGGCGGGGAAACTATAGATTCACGAAGGGGGAATTAAGAAGCATTAATGTTCTTTAATCTTAGGTCTGAGGGATAAACGTTCTTTAGGTCAGAGAGAAAAATTAATATTCTATTTTTAAATAGGGCTTCATTGATCTTTAGTGACAGGAATTATAAATGACATCACTTGTTATCTTGGAATTATGCGGGAGTCTAAAGAGATAGAAATTCTATTTTTAAATACGGCTTCACTGCGCTTTAAGTCGGAGAGATAAATTGATATTCTAACGAAACCATAATAGTTTAGCTAGGAACATTTATGAGATGAAGAGATTAACGTAGGAAAGGGTTTCCTAGAAATTTGAAATGTGAAAGCACAGAGATGCCAAAAAACAAAAGGAACACACAGAAATTACTTTTAGGGGATTATTTGGGCAAAACGGTTTTAGACAGCTTATGGAATTATTGCGGCAAAACAGTTAGAGACGTTTTAAAAGATGATTTTAGAAAGGGTTTTAGAAGAAGTTTTGAGTTTGGTCGTTATAGTAAACAAGTTCTATTTGAACAGTGTCGTGAGGTCCTCTACCCCAACCCCAAAGGGCCCCGATCACCCTACCCCGATCCAAAGGGTTCCAATCCCCATATCCCAATTCCGAAAGAACCCCCCGTTCCCCAAAGGTTCCTAGGGCTCCCAAAGGGCCCCCGGACCCTCAAAGACCCTCCCCGGGCCCCCAAAAGCACATCGAGCTCCCAAAAGACCACTGGGGTCCCAAAGGCATTCACCCGGTCTCCAAATGTCCCCCAGGCTCCCAACTGGCCCCACCGGACCCCAAAGGCCCTTCCCCGGTCCCCAAAGGTCCCCCGGGCTCCCAATGGGCCACCGGACCCCCAAAGGCCCTCCCCGGGCCCCAAAGGCCCTCCCCCAGCCCCCAAAAGGGCCCCTCCCCTCCCTCTCCCTCCCTCTCCTCCCCCTCCTCACCGTCCCCTATCCCTCCCCCTCCTCCCCCTCCCCCTCCTCCCCTCCCCCTCCCCTCCTCCCCCTCCCCTCCTCCCCTCCCCCATTTTTTAATATTTTTTTGTGCATTGAGACACAGAAGGGCCCCCTCCCCCCCCCCAAAAAAAAGGTCCCCCGACGTCCCAAAGGCCATCCCCGGGCCCCGTCTTTCGTTGATGTATGTTGTCTGAAACCTATGATTTGGGGTGTATGGGTTGCTATTTTTGACTTTTCTGAGTTGGATTTCTTAGTCTTTCATAGGTATGTGTTGTCTGAAACCTATGATTTGGGATGTGTGGATTGCTATTTTGACCTTTCTCAGCTGGATTTCTTAGCCTTACATAGGTGTGTGTTGTCAGAAAATTATTATTTGGGATGTATCGTTTGCTATTTGGACTTTTCTGAGCTAGATTTCTTAGTCTCTCATATGGTGTTTGTTGTCTGAAACTTCTAGTTTGGGATGAGTAGTTTGCTATTTCAGACATTTATGAGCTAGGCTTTCCTCGTATATCGTAGGTGAATGTTGTCAGAAAATTATGATTTGGGATATGTAAATTACTATTTCGGGCTTTTCTGAGCTAGATTTCTTAGTCACTCATAGGTTTTTAATGTCTCAAACCTATAGTTTGTGATGAGTAGTTTGCTTTTGTCGACTATTAAGAGCTAGGTTTCTTAGCCTTTCTTAGGTGTGTGCTGTCAGAAACTTATGATTTGGGATATGTAAATTACTATTTATGACTTTTCAGAGCTAGATTTCTTAGCCTTTCATGGGTGTTTGTTGTCTCAAACCTATAGTTTGGGATGAGTAGTTTGCTTTTGGACTTTTCAGAGCTGGATTTCTTAGCCTTTCGTGGGTGTGTGTTGTCTGAAACTTATGATTTGGGATATGTAAATTACTATTTCGGGCTTTTCTAAGCTAGACTATATAGTCTTTCGTTGGTGTGTGTTGTCTGAAACCTATGATTTGGGATTTGTAGTTTTGCTTTTTTGACTTTTCAGAGCTAGTATTCTTAGTCCCTCATTGGTGTTTGTTGTCTGAAACCTATATTTTGGGATGAGTAGTTTGCTATTTCAGGCTTTTCTGAGCTAAGGTTTCTTAGTATTTCATAGGTGTGTGTAGTCTGAAACTTATGACTTGAGGTGTCTAATTTGCTATTTCAGGCCTTTCTGAGCTAAGGTTTCATAGTATTTCGTAGGTGAATGTTGTCTGAAACTTATGATTTGAGATATGTAAATTACTATTTCGGGCTTTTCTAAGTTAGGTTTCTTAGTCTTTTGTTGGTGTGTGTTGACTGAAACCTATGATATGGGATATAAGGCTCTTATTCTTTAGTTGGTGTCTGTTGTCTGAATCCTGGTTTGTGTTTACTGAAACATATGATTTGGGATATAAGGTTCTTAGTCTTTCGTTGGTGTGTGTTGTCTGAAACCTATGATTTGGGATTTATAATTTGCTTTTTGGACTTTTCAGAGCTAGGATTCATAGTCCCTCATAGATGTTTGTTGTCTGAAACCTATAGTTTGGGATGAGTAGTTTGCTATTTCAGGCTTTTCTGAGCTAAGGTTTCCTAGTATTTCGTAGGTGTGTGTTGTCTGAAACTTATGATTTGAGGTGTTTAATTTGCTATTTCAGGATTTTCTGAGCTAAGGTTTCATAGTATTTCGTAGGTGAATGTTGTCTGAAACTTATGATTTGGGATATGTAAATTACTATTTCGGGCTTTTCTAAGCTAGATTTCTTAGTCCTTTGTTGATGTGTGTTGTCTGAAAACAATGATTTGGGATGGGTGGGTTGCTATTTCTGACTTTTTTGAGCTGGATTTCTTAGCCTTTCATAGGTATGTGTTGTTAGAAACGTATGATTTGGGATGGTTAATTTGCTATTTTTGACTTTTCTGAGTTAGGTTTCTTAGCCTCTCATATGTTTGTGCTGTCAGAAAATTATGATTTGGGATTTGTAGTTTGCTTTATATACTTTTTAGATCTAGGATTCTTAGTTACTTATAGGTGTTTGTTGTCTAAAACCTATAGTTTGGGATGAATAGTTTGCTATTTCAAGCTTTTCTGAGCTAAGGTTTCTTAGTATGTCATAGGTGTGTGTTGTCTGAAACTTATGATTTGAGGTATGCAATTTGCTATTTCCGACTTTCATAACCAGATTTCGTAGTCTTTCGTAGGTATGTGGTGTCTGAAACCTATGATTTGGGATGTGAAGGTTGCTATTTTTTGACTTTTCTGAGCTGGATTTCTTGGCCTTTCGTAGGTGTGTGTTGACTGAAACCTATGATTTGGGAATGAGTGGTTTAATATTTTTGACTTTTCTGAGCTAGATTTCTTAGCATTTCATAGGTGTGTGCTTTCAGAAAATTATGATTTGGGAGGTGTAGTTTACGTTTTGGACTTCTCAGAGCTAGGATTCTTAGTCCCTCATAGGTGTCTGTTGTCTGAAACTTCTAGTTTGGGATGAATAGTTGGATATTTCAGGCTTTTCTGAGCTAAGGTTTCTTAGTATTTCGTAGGTGAAGCTTCCACGTCAGTTTTAAGTTCACCAAGACCTAAAAAATTTAAAGTTCAGTTCTAATTTTTCCACAGAAGATAAGAAAAGTTATAGGGGAGACTGGGGCACCTCCGTGCACTTTTTAATCAAAGTTACCTGCTTCGGCTTGTGCGCGCTATCGGGACTTCTTATTTGGCACCAGCATAGCTTAGCCACTTGGACAGAGCCTGGACAGAGTTAAAGCGAAAATATGCAAGCGCTGCTAAGTAGTTGACGTTTTCCCTGGGTCCACAAAATGTCCGAAACTGCCCCTATATAGGGGCAGCTTTGCACAGGTGTGGGGGTAGCTCCGGACATGCTTTCAGATACTGTATTCTTCAGATATAGGATACAAAAGTAAATAGAAAAGAAAAAAGGTTCATAGTTATCAAACTTAAATCACTCAGCGGATATGATCCAACCAAAGACCTGCAAAAACATAAGTAGCTTGGACCCGAGCAGTTCCACCGTGTCGAGTCACCTCCAGCTTCTTCACGACATCTTCAAACGACACCGATGCCTTGTCTTCAATATCAGAAAAGTGAAATCGATCAGAGTCTTTCTTTCTCCGTAGAAAAGAAACCTGAAACTCCCTGTTCATAATATCAGTCTCCAAGATCTTTGCTGCATAAAGAACAAAATCTTTCTTAAGCTGAAACCTCACTAGCACAAATTCGTCAACCTTGATTTCTTCTGGAATGAATGAAACTTCACTTTCAGTTTCAGGTATTTCACAGTCTGACCCTGCATGGAGGCTTTCATCTGAAGAGTCATGGAAAGAGATTTCCGAAGGGGAGGAAGGTTATCTTATCGTTGACAACTCTTGCTCCTTGCTCTTTGCCAGTTTTACTCTTTTCCTACCAGTCTTCTTTGCTGACTTTGCTTGTGCTCTTTTCTCCAGATCTTCTTTCTCTGGCGTATCCGTTAAAATTCTCGTTTTGCCAACTCGAGCCCTATTCACAGTTAGCTTTCTTGGTTTAGCCTTCGGGAATGGAAAAATGTCTTCTGGATTGACATCATGTTTGGGCCCTGGTGGTTGCTCTAAGGCCGAGGAATTCAGGACAGGGTCAGCAACTGCTTCCAAAGTATTCCTAGACTCTACCCTATCAGTTACTTCTCCAGCGGTGTTTGGTCTGTCTGAGACCTTAGCGGCGATGAAGTCTGCATCAGTGAACGCTGATCTTGAGAATGGCCATATTCCTGGTTTTGAAAAGCCCGATGTGATGTTGTTCGGAGTAAACGCTAGGGGATAAGCTTGACCAACTAGGTTTGCGGTGTGAGTTATTTGAAATCTTTCGTGTGGATGGTTTGTTTGCCACTCGCCGAACTTAGCCCTCAGATACGCCTTGAACGGGCCATAGACAGATATATCTAAGGGCTGCATTTTGTGGCTGCAGTGTGGCGGAAATGTGAGAAGCACTACTCCATTCTCTTTTGCATATAGAACTGCCTCCAAATAAATATGGCTTTCATGGTTATCGAGGATGAGCAACACCGGATTCTCCTTGTCGCATCGAGTGTGCTTGACGAAGTGCTTCATAACTTCTAAGAAGTTCGGTCCAGTCATCCAACCAGACTGGAAAGCTAACCCAAGGCTACCAGGTGGTGCTCCATGGAGCATGTGTTCTCTGAAGTGCACGCGTGGGAACACAAACGCTGGGGGGACGGTGTTCCCGATGGCATTAACGATGCAACACACTGTAACTAACTCCCCCCGCTCAGCAGCAACGGCCTTGCCCACTTGCTTTATACCAGATTTCGCTATGACTTTAGGGCTATCCATGACGGTTGTTACTCCGGTTTCGTCTAGGTTGTACACTCGTTCAGGTGTGAAGCGGTGCCGATTGTATAAAGCTTCAAGATTATTCATGAACGAGTTTACATTGAAGGGATTGAATCCTGAAGCCCTGGCCAGGCTGGTGTTCTCAGGTTTCCGAAGACTCAGCTCTGGATGACGCTTCATAAATCCATATGACCAGTCATATGTGGCGGCACACTTTTCATCCCAGTTCTTGGGATAAGAGACCCTCATCTTCACTGCATATTGATATGCCAGCTTCTGAGTTTGTGCTAAAGTCAAACCATAGTGAAGTTCGCAGGAACGAAGAAGGTAAGTCTTAAGTTTTTCCTCTTGATCGTCAGTGAAAACCTGACGGGTGGAATACTTTCCTCGTTTCAAATTGGCTGATCTGGCTATTCCTTCATCCACACTAGTCTCGTTGGCTGATTTTGACTTCTTCAAGCGATCAAATAATGTTGAAGCAGCTAGTCCATGGGTCTTGGCCGCTTTTCTGACCGAATCTCCATCTTGTATGGCTTTTAGCCCTTGTTTGATAGCTTCTTCGTTTGGCTCGGACTTAGTAGGGATATAATTTCGCACCATTTCTGGAAAGAAAAATGCCGCCTTCAGTAAAACTCATTTATTAAGCACTTACTAGGTGCTATAATAATAATAATTTATTTTTAACCCGCGACATAAAAAGTTATTACAATTGTGTAGTAACACAAGGAAAAAAAAAAAAAAGACAAAAGAGAAAATGAAATAAAGTACACTACAATGAAATTAACCGAACAGACGGACCAAAGGATGATGAGGCGAAAAACGACAAAAAGCTGAATCCGACAGCCTTCCATGCAGCACGGCCAACTTTGCTGTTATATCAGGGACTTCAAACTTACGAGTTATCTTACCATTACTATGCCAGGGGGGGAGATAAAGTAAAAATTTACAATATCTGAAGTAAAAAGACCGGATCTGCTTAACATCTTTTTTCTTAAGAAGGGGATAAAGACCAGAAAGATAAAGGACAGAATGATCACAGAATGTAGAATATAGCCTACCCAATGCACGTCTATTATACTTCCCTCGATTGGCAACAATCTTAGAATATCCCATTTGAATTTTCTTTTGAACATCACGAACAGTGCACTGCCGTAAGCTAGAAATTGAATTAGTAACAGTAATACCCAACCACCGAAAGGCGGAAACAGAGGGTATAGAAAAACCGCGACAAACTAAGGGAACATTAGAGGAAGTCGGACCATTAAAAACTAGAAACTCGCATTTCTCAACAGTAAGAGAAAGACCAATTTTAGAAAATAAACGTGAAACTTTTGAGACCATAAAAGAGAGACCTTGCTTAGTTTTACATAAAAGTAGAAGATCATCCGCATAAGCAAGATAAGAAACATCTGAAAGTCCAATGAAATATTTTGATCTAATTTCATCTAATATACCAGAAATACACATTTTGAATATACTAGGTGATAAAACCCCTCCCTGTATCACACCCAGACGTACACGGACAAACGGAGGTCCAGATTTATTAATTCGGAGTAAAGAATTCTCATACCAAAAACGAAGAAGAAAAATAACTGCAAGATTTACACCGTTATTAAAAAAGGAGAAAAAAGCTTGACTATGGACTACACTGTCAAAAGCTTTAGAAAGGTCCAAAGTGCACATATAAAGTGGCGACCCCTCAGCCAGGCTATTCTTAAGGGCGGAAGAAAGAACACGGTGTGCATGTTGACAACCAATACCAGATTGAAACCCAAATTGATTCGATCCGAAATTTATATTTTCATTTAAATGAGGAAGTAAAATATATTCGAGGATTTTACTCAAGTTACACGCAGTGGTTATAGGGCGATAAGATGAACAATGAGAAGGGAGTTTTCCTCGTTTTAATATTGAGGTGACAGTTCCACAAAGAAAGCTATCCGGAACCAGCGAAGATGTTAAACACATTTGTAACAACAACTGCAAATGAAATAAAAGAACAACACACTTTGGATTTATATTATTTGCACTAATACCATCAATATCAACGGATGAAGATTTCAGTTGCTTAATTGCACTTTCAACAGCAGCTACTGATACTGGAATAATATGGCCCTGATGAAGCGAAGGCGGAAGAATTTTAGAAAGTAACCGAGAATAATGTGACTGCACGAAAAAGTTAATTTTGGAAAAAATTGACGAATAATAATCATACCAAGCTGAACTAGAAATCGAATCACTTTTATGAAGATCACTTTTATCCAGCTTCTCAGAATTAATCAATTTAGACCAATCATTCTTAGATGTTGGAAATTCCATACCCTTATAACGAATGGATTTAAGGTACTTTTTATATTCATTCTTTGTTTTCTGCTTTATATCCGCAACAGACCCCGACGCAGGTCTACCACAATCAACCCAAATTCGCAACCAAAGTTTTGCCTTATTTTTATAATTCTTTAATTCAGGATCGGCAGCCCATATAGATTTTCGCGTTTTAATACGAATACGCTCTTCGGGAACCGCAATTTTTTCAGCTTCTTTCATACATCTAATAATATCATCAATCCTTCCTTTCCTTTTAAAAATGAAAGAAAAAAACACCAATGGCTGCTCAAATCATCGGGGCACCTCCGGACAGTGTCCAAACCTGCCCCAAAAAAATTGTCCGGAGGTGCCCCTAAGGAGCCTTTCAGAAGAAAAGAGTCATAACCAAAGAACACCTAGAGTTACGTCAATCTTATGTAGAGGAAGCATATTTGGGTTCGTTTTGCTTGTTCCTAGAACATTACATTAAATGTATCTATAAAACTTACCTCTCTATTTCACTTTTATCATCACGCGAAACAATTGGCAGCTGTATCTTTAAAGTCTTATTACCGACTGACTCACTGCTATGCTATTTGATGGAAGTGCCATCTTGCCTCCAAGATGAACAGTAAAATGGCACATCTTTGTGATTTTTTTCCAATTTTTCCGCTAGATAGCAAAGCCAACAGGTTCGATGTCTGGAGGTGCCCCGTGTGCGGAGGTACCCCAGTCTCCCCTACTATGATTGTGATTATTTTCTAAGAAGATAGAAAGTTTCACTTTAATTCTAAATTTTCTTAAATTCAGTTCCGACTTTTCTCAAAGAGATGAAAAACTTTAAAGTTCAATTTAAAATTTTCTCAACGAAGTCAAGGAAAGTTCAAGTTCTCTTCTGAATTTTCTCAATGAAAAAGAAATTAGTCATTGATCATTTCTATTTTTCCAAATAATATAAAATTTTCCACTTTAGTTCAGATCTGTCTCGAAGAGATGAAAAATTTAAAATACTATTCCTAATTTTTCACAGAAGATAAAAAAGTTCAAGTTCTCTTCGGAATTTTACCAAAGAACACAATTCAATTCTAATTTCTCCAAAGAAAACAAAATTCTTCCACTTCAGTTCTTTATTTCACAAAGACATAAAGAAATTTAGAGTTCAATTCTAAAATTTTAGTGGAAGATAGAAAAAGTAAGACAATACTTGTGAATATTTTCACGGAAGATAAAAGGTTCTAGTTCAATTTTAAATTTTATCAACTAATTGAAGAAAAGTTCAAGTCAACCACTGAATTTTACTAAAGAACCAAATTCAATTATAATCTATAAAGAGAAAATAAAAATATTCAACTTAAGTTGTTTATTTCACAAAGACATAAAGAAATTTAAAGTTCATTTCTAAATTTTTCAGTGAAAGATAGAAAAAGTAATACCATACTTATGAATATTTTCCCGGAAGATAAAAAGTTCTAGTTCAATTTAAAATTTTCTCAACGAAGTGAAGAAGAATTCAAGTTCTCTTCTGAATTTTACCAAAGAACACAATTCAATTCTAATTTCTCCAGAGAAAACAAAAATCTTCCACTTAAGTTCTTTATTTCACAAAGACATAAAGAAATTTAAAGTTCAATTCTAAATTTTTCCGTGGAAGATAGAAAAAGTAAAACCATACTTGTGAATATTTTCCCGGAACATAAAAAGTTCTAGTTCAATTTTAAATTTTCTCAACGAAGTGAGGAAAAGTTCAAGTTCTCTACTGAATTTTACCAAAGAACACAATTCAATTCTAATTTATCCAGAGAATATAAAAATCTTCCACTTAAGTTCTTTATTTCACAAAGACATAAAGAAATTTAAAGTTCAATTCTAAATTTTTCAGTGAAAGATAGAAAAAGTAATACCATACTTGTGAATATTTTCCCGGACGATAAAAAGTTCTAGTTCAATTTAAAATTTTCTCAACGAAGTGAAGAAGAATTAAAGTTCTCTACTGAATTTTACCAAAGAACACAATTAAATTCTAATTTCACCAGAGAAAATAAAAATCTTCCACTTCAGTTCTTTATTTCACAAAGACATAAAGAAATTTAAAGTTCAATTCTAAATTTTTCTGTGGAAGATAGAAAAAGTAATACCATACTGGTGAATATTTTCTCGAAGAGATGAAAAATTTAAAATACTGTTCCAAATTTTTCACAGAAGATAAAAAAGTTCAAGTTCTCTTCGGAATTTTACCAAAGAACATAATTCAATTCTAATGTATCCAGAGAAAACAAAAATCTTACACTTCTGTTATTTATTTCTCAAATGAATACTTAAATTTAGAGTTACATTCTAGGTTAGTCGATGGAAAATAGAAAAAGTGATACCATACTTATGAATACTTTCCAGAACGATAGAAATCTATAATTCAATTTAAAATTCTTACAACGAATTGAATAAGATTTTAAGTTATCTTCTAAATTTTACCAAAGAAAACAATTCAATTCTAATTACACCAGAGAAAATCAAATCTTCCACTTAAGTTCTTTATTTCACAAAGACATAAATAAATTTAGAGTTCAATTCTAAATTTTTCGGTGTAAACAAGAAAAAGTAATACCATACTTGTGAATATTTTACCGGAAGATAAAAAGTTCTAGTTCAATTTAAAATTTTCTCAACGAAGTGAAGAAAAATTCAAGTTCTCTTCTGAATTTTAGCAGAGAACACAATTCAATTCTAATTTCACCATAGAAAATAAAAATCTTCCACTTCAGTTTTAAGTTACACAATGAAATAAAGAAATTTAAAGTTCTATTCTAAATTTTTAGATGAAAGATGAAAAAAGTAATACTATGATTGTGATTATTTTCAATGAAGATCAAAGTTTTACTTTATTTATACTTTTTCTTAAATTCAATTCTGATTTTTCTCAGTGAGATGAAAAATTTAAAGTTCTGTTCCAAATTTTTCATAGAAGATATAAAAATTTATATATTGATTGTGAACATTCAACATGAAGATAAGGAACTCCACTTTAATTCTCAGCTTTCTCGATGACGTAAAATATTTTCAAGTTCTGGTCTGAATTTTCTTAAAGATGAGAAAACAGTTAGCTTATGTCTGAATTTTACGACTGAAAATGATAAAGCTTTCCATTTCAATTCTTAATTTCTCAAAGACAAAAAAATTTTAATTTCAGTTCTAAATTTTTCTGTAGAAGATAGGAAAAGTTATACTATGATTGTGATTATTTTCCAGTGAAGATGAAAAGTTTCACTTTAATTCTAATTTTCTTAAATTCACTTCCGATTTTTTGCAAAGAGATGAAACATTTAAAGTTTTTTTCCAAATTTTTCATAGAAGATAGAAAAAGTTATACATTGATTGTGAATCTTCGACATGAAGATAAGGTACAACACTTTAATTCTGAGTTTTCTCAAAGAAGTGCAAAATGTTCAAGTTCTCTTCTGAATTTTCTTAAATAAGATAAAAAAGTTAGCTCAATTCTGAATTTTACCAATGAAAATGAAAAAAGCTCCCACTTCAGTTCTTAATTTCTCAATGACATAAAAAATTCAAAGTTCTCTTCCAAGAAAATAAAAAATGTTCCACTTCAGTTCTGGTTTTTTCTCAAAGAGATGAAAAATTCAAAGTTCTATTCTAATTTTAAATTAAATTTTAGGTCCTTTGTCTTATGGATTTACCCATCAAATTTTTAAATTAGAAAATGAGTGACTCCTTCTATTATTAAAGACAATCGTTCAAACTCGTTCATCTAACCTCCAAAACAATAGGTTAGGTTAGGTATAAATAAATATTAATAAATAAATAGAAACATTTCTACATGTTTAAGTTAGGTTAGGATAGGTTAACTTATCATGAGGGCACATGATAAGATAACCTAACCTTTTCTGGGGGGTCTGGTTAAGTTATGTTAGGCTAGATTAAGTTAGGTTAGATTAGGTTAGGTTAAGTTAGGTTGGGCTAGCCCACGTACGCTTTACTTAGGTTATCTTAGGTTAGGTGAGAGACAGGCAAAAAGTTAGGTGCATGATTAGGTTTGGTTAGGTTAGATTAAGTTAGGTTAGGTTAAGTTAGGTTAGGCTAGGTTAGCCTACGTACGCGCGCGTACGTAGGCTAACCTAGCCTAACCTAACTTAACCTAACCTAACTTAATCTAACCTAACCTAACCTAATAATAGCCTTTCATAGGTGTGTGTTGTCAGAAAATTATGATTTGGGATGTGTAGTTTGCTATTTGGACTTTTCAGAGCTAGAATTCTTAGAGGTGTTCGGTGTCTGAAAATTCTATTTTGGGATGAGTAGTTTGCTATTTCAAACATTTGTGAGCTAGGCTTTCCTCGTCAATCATAGGTGAATGTTGTCAGGAAATTACGATTTGGGATGTTTAAATTACTATTTCGGGCTTTTCTGAGCTAGATTTCTTAGACCCTCATAGGTTTTTGTTGTCTCAAACCTATAGTTTGGGATGAGTAGTTTACTATTTTGGACTTTTCAGAGCTAGTTTTCTTAGCCTTTCATAGGTGTGTGTTGTCAGAAACTTATGATTTGGGATATGTAAATTACTATTTTTGACTTTTCAGAGCTAGATTTCTTAGCCTTTCATGGGTGTTTGTTGTCTGAAACCTATAGTTTGGGATGAGTAGTTTGCTTTTGGACTTTTCAGAGCTGGATTTCTTAGCCTTTCGTGGGTGTGTGTTGTCTGAAACTTATGATTTGGGATATGTAAATTACTATTTCGGGCTTTTCTAAGCTAGATTTCTTAGTCTTTCGTTGGTGTGTGTTGTCTGAAACCTATGATTTGGGATTTGTAGTTTTGCTTTTTGGACTTTTCAGAGCTAGGATTCTTAGTCCCTCATAGGTGTTTGTTGTCTGAAACCTATAGTTTGGGATGAGTAGTTTGCTATTTCAGGCTTTTCTGAGCTAAGGTTTCTTAGTATTTCATAGGTGTGTGTAGTCTGAAACTTATGACTTGAGGTGTCTAATTTGCTATTTCAGGCCTTTCTGAGCTAAGGTTTCATAGTATTTCGTAGGTGAATGTTGTCTGAAACTTATGATTTGGGATATGTAAATTACTATTTCGGGCTTTTCTAAGTTAGATTTCTTAGTCTTTTGTTGGTGTGTGTTGACTGAAACCTATGATTTGGGATATAAGTTTCTTAGTCTTTCGTTGGTGTGCGTTGTCTGAAACCTGGTGTATGTTGACTAAAACCTATGATTTGGATTAAAAGGTTCTTAGTCTTTTGATGGTGTGTGTTGTCTGAAACCTATGATTTGTGATTTGTAGTTTGCTTTTTGGACTTTTAAGAGCTATGATTCATAGTCCCTCATAGATGTTTGTTGTCTGAAACCTATAGTTTGGGATGAGTAGTTTGCTATTTCAGGCTTTTCTGAGCTAAGGTTTCCTAGTATTTCGTAGGTGAATGTTGTCTGAAACTTATGATTTGGGATATGTAAATTACTATTTCGGGCTTTTCTAAGCTAGATTTCCTAGTCTTTTGTTGATGTATGTTTTCTGAAACCAATGATTTGGGATTGGTGGGTTGCTATTTTTGACTTTTTTGAGCTGGATTTCTTAGCCTGTCATAGGTATGTGTTGTCTGAAACCTATGATTTGGGATGGTTAATTTGCTATTTTTGACTTTTCTGAGTTAGGTTTCTTAGCCTTTCATAGGTGCGTGCTGTCAGAAAATTATGATTTGGGATTTGTAGTTTGCTTTATAGACTTTTCAGAGCTAGGATTCTTAGTCCCTCATAGGTGTTTGTTCTCTGAAACCTATAGTTTGGGATGAATAGTCTGCTATTTCAAGCTTTTCTGAGCTAAGGTTTCTTAGTATTTCATAGGTATGTGTTGTCTGAAACTTATGATTTGAGTTATGCAATTTGATATTTCCGACTTGTCATAACCAGATTTCTTAGTCTTTCGTAGGTATGTGGTATCTGAAACCTATGATTTGGGATGTGAGGGTTGCTATTTTTTGACTTTTCTGAGCTGGATTTCTTGGCCTTTCGTAGGTGTGTGTTGACTGAAACCTATGATTTGGGAATGAGTGGTTTGCTATTTTTGACTTTTCTGAGCTAGATTTATTAGCATTTCATAGGTGTGTGCTTTCAGAAAATTATGATTTGGGGGGTGTAGTTTGCATTTTTGACTTTTCAGAGCTAGGATTCTTAGTCCCTCATAGGTGTTTGTTGTCTGAAACTTCTAGTTTGGGATGAGTAGTTGGATATTTCAGGCTTTTCTGAGCTATGGTTTCTTAATATTTCGTAGGTGAAGCTTCCACGTTAGTTTTAAGTTCACCAAGACCTAAACAATTTATAGTTAATTTATAATTTTTACACTGAAGATAAGAAAAGTTATGTTACAATTGTGATTATTTTATATGAAAATAGATAGTTTCACTTTAATTCTAAATTCTATTAAATTAAATTAAGACTTTTATCAAAGAGATGAAAACCTTTAAAGTTCAATTTAAAATTTTTTCAACGAAGTCAAGGAAAGTTCAAGTTCTATTCTGAATTTTCTCAATGAAAAAGAAATTAGTCATTGATCATTTCTATTTTTTCCAAATAATATAAAATTTTCCACTTTAGTTCAGATCTGTCTCGAAGAGATGAAAAATTTAAAATACTATTCCAAATTTTTCACAGAAGATAAAAAAGTTCAAGTTCTCTTCGGAATTTTACCAAAGAACACTATTCAATTCTAATTTCTCCAGAGAAAACAAAAATCTTCCAATTCAGTTCTTAATTTCACAAAGACATAAAGAAATTTAGAGTTCAATTCTAAATTTTTCGGTGGAAGATAGAAAAAGTAATACCATACGTGTGAATATTTTTACGGAAGATAAAAGGTTCTAGTTCAATTTTAAATTTTCTCAACGAAGTGAAGGAAAGTTCAAGTTCCCTACTGAATTTTACTAAAGAACACAATTCAATTCTAATTTATCCAGAGAAAATAAAAATCTTCCACTTAAGTTCTTTATTTCACAAAGACATAAAGAAATTTAAAGTTCAATTCTAAATTTTTCAGTGTAAGATAGAAAAAGCAATACCATACTTGTGAATATTTTCCCGGAAGATAAAAAGTTCTAGTTCAATTTAAAATTTTCTCAACGAAGTGAAGAAGAATTCAAGTTCCCTACTGAATTTTACCAAAGAACACAATTCAATTCTAATTTCACCAGAGAAAATAAAAATCTTCCACTTCAGTTCTTTATTTCACAAAGACATAAATAAATTTAAAGATAAATTCTAAATTTTTCGGTGGAAGATATAAAAATTAATACCATACTTTTGAATATTTTCACGAAAGATAAAAAGTTCTAGTTAAATTTTAAATTTTCTGAACGAAGTGAAGAAAAGTTCAAGTTCCCTACTGAATTTTACCAAAGAACACAATTCAATTCTAATATATCCAGAGAAAATAAAAATCTTCCACTTAAGTTCTTTATTTCACAAAGACATAAAGAAATTTAAAGTTCAATTCTAAATTTTTCAGTGAAAGATAGAAAAAGTAATACCATACTTGTGAATATTTTCCCGGAAGATAAAAAGTTCTAGTTCAATTTAAAATTTTCTCAACGAAGTGAAGAAGAATTAAAGTTCCCTACTGAATTTTACCAAAGAACACAATTAAATTCTAATTTCACCAGAGAAAATAAAAATCTTCCACTTAAGTTCTTTATTTCACAAATACATAAAGAAATTTAAAGTTCAATTTTAAATTTTTCCGTGGAAGATAGAAAAAGTAATACCATACTTGTGAATATTTTATCGAAGAGATGAAAAATTTAAAATACTGTTCCAAATTTTTCACAGAATATAAAAAAGTTCAAGTTCTATTCTGAATTTTAACAAGGAACATAATTAAATAATAATTTCTTCAGATAAAACAAAAATATTACACTTCAGTTCTTTATTTCACAAAGAAATACATAAATTTAGAGTTAAATTCTAGGTTTGTTGATGGAAGATAGAAAAAGTAATATCATACTTTTGAATACTTTCCCGAAAGATAAAAAGTTTTAAATCAATTTAAAATTTTCTCAACGAAGTGAAGAAAAATTCAAGTTCTCTTCTGAATTTTACAAAAGAACACAATTCAATTCTAATTTCACCAGAGAAAATCAAATTTTCCACTTAAGTTTTTTATTTCACAAAGACATAAAGAAATTTAAAGTTCAATTCTAAATTTTTCGGTGGAAACAAGAAAAAGTAATACCATACTTGTGAATATTTTCCCGGAAGATAAAAAGTTCTAGTTTAATTTAAAATTTTCTCAACGAAGTGAAGAAAAATTCAAGTTCTCACCTATGAAAGGCCGCCGATTATGTAAATCAATTTCTCAGGTTAGGCTAGCCAAACAACAATGAAGCCATGTTTGTTTCTTAATTCCCCCTTCGTGAACCAATAATTCCCCCGTCGATTATGTAAATCAAGTTCTCAGGTTAGATTAACCAAACAATCTCATAGCATTCGCGTCGAGCATGTCCATTCTCACTGACAACGAACAGACATAAATCATCCATAAAACAGACATGAAAAACATCAAATAAATCGAACAACACACTTAACCATCCATGAAAACAGACATAAATGTGAGAAAATTCCTGTTTTTCCAAGTGAGAAAATTCCTGTTTTTTCATTCTCACTGAGAGAACCATAAACCACGTGGTTCGTACGGGACTCTATGCCCATATTTGGTGCCCCGTCCGCGCTGGTACCCCCCTTTCTACTGGAATCTATTAGAATTAAAACAAAAGCCAACCACCCAAAGTGATTAGGTGAATCTCCTCAGTTTGAAAATTTTTATTGAGGAAAAAGGAGCCAGCTGAGAGAAATTAAAAGTAAGTAGAAATATAACATTATATATATATATATATATATATATATATATATATATATATATATATATATATATATATATATATATATATATATATATATATATATATATATATATATATATATATATATATATATATATATATATATATATATATATATATATATATATATATATATATATATATATATATATATATATATATATATATATATATATATATATATATATATATATATATATATATATATATATATATATATATATATATATATATATATATATATATATATATATATATATGTTTGTGTACAGGGGCGTCGTTTAGGGTTGGCAAGGGCGGGGGTTGGTTGCCCCCCCCCAATAATGTGGATAAAAAAATATTATACATCCCATGCGTTTTGACTATCCAGATATGGACCCCTCTTGCCCCCCCCCCCCAATAAAATTGCTTGAGATTCGAAAAGAGAAAAAAAAGAGAAAAGGAAAAGAGAAAAAAAAAGAAGAGAAAAGGAAAAAAGATTGTGAAAATCGTATTGATTATCCTCCTATAGTAGAAATCGATGTTTGACTGTGCGCGTCAAACATCGCAAAAATTTTTTTCAGCATTTAGTAAAAACAGATGCAATCTAATAAATTTTTCCTCTCCGATTTAGTAAATTCTTTCAGGTCAGGGTCGCAACCCTGTCTGTATTATATCATTCATTTTCATTATGACTTTCGGATAGAAACCGTCAAGAAAACCTTTGAGTTATGAAGAAGAAAAATCTAAACAGAGAGTGGCTGAATTTAAAATACCGGTTAGTGAATATTACATGTACTAGGTTCATTCCATCCAATCCAGGAGCTTTTAAAAGTGCTTCCGATGCGTTCTGATGTTATAGCCCATCAATCTGAAATTTATGGGAAAAAGCTTTTTTTATGCAAAATGGTTAGGAGACAAATTCACGTTAGGCTTCCCAGGCACGTACAAGGTAATTTTGTGGAGGAGGATGATGAAAAATCTTACGAGCTCTACACAAACAATAGGAATTTCTGTTTCAGGTGAAAGGAAGTTTCATGATTTGGAGGAAGATTAACTACTTGCATCCAGGATATCCAAAAGAGGAAGCAAACATGCTTGAAGGTTTTTTGGGCGGAGGGGGAATAGAGGGGTCTTTCTAGTGCCTCGTTTCCAGCTAAAAGACTTGTAAAGCTATGAAGAAGACATCCCCGGGTCTTGACACTGGAGTTCTGGTATATAATGATATGCAATAAGCTTTACTTCGGCTTTTTTTTATAGTAGTTTCCATATGGAATAAAAAAAATCTATCCCTGAGCTATTCCTGAGATTTGTAAAGTTATGTCTATCCTTATGAGCTGTATAAAACAGAGCATTTTCAATAGATCATATGAAAATAAGAGAAAAGTAATGAAAGTGGAAAAAGCATAAAATAAGAACTCAGGAGGTGTGAAGTGGAGACCTTGGAAAAAATTCCCGAGGATTTGGAAGATGCAGCTAGACGGCATGATACTAAAATGTTGTATTGGTATGTTAAGAAATTGAGAGGGAGTAGTCAATCCGGATTTGTCCCAGTGTGGTCCAATCCCACTTTCTAGGGTTATATTCAGGAGAAGGTTGAGATGGCTAGGGCACGTTGTGCGGATAAGAGATGACAGACTGCGGAAGATTGTCCTTTTCGGCCAACTGCCTATGGCTAAACGGACAACAGGTCGTCTGTGGTTGGAGTGCAATGATGTCATAAAGGAAGATTTAAGGGAAATAGGAACTTCCACGGAGGCTGTAAAAAGGGCGGCTTTGAATGGAATAAGGTGGATTGGGAGTGTGTGTAGCTGTGTTGGCCTCAGGTGGCTTGGTGCTGCGGTGAGTTGTTAGTTAGTAGTAGTGTTTCCAATACACCAATAATTACTTCCCTTATGTGCATACATGTTGTGAATGATAGGTTTATCCACCAGCATTCCTTTTTATGTTTTATTTTTATTTATTTTTTTTTTTTAGGAAGGTGCAGCTTGGAGAACAAACAGATGATTTTTCAACCTCATCTGAAATTACAGAACAACTTTCATTAATCTTAAAATAAACGAAGGAGAGAGTTTTGGAAGCGGTGGTGGTTCTTCTGGTATCGAGGGGTCAGCAACATTTACCAATATTGACTTATCTGGAATTCCAGATGGAAACTGCATTGTAAATCTAAGACATTTCCTCAGTGAAGTAGCTTCTGTATCATAGGCAGCGCAATCGTGCCACCTAAGTAAACAACGATGTTGCACAATGTATTATTTCTTTTTTTTCCTTTAGACCTGGGTACTTCGTATCGAAGGAGTTGTCGTAGAAACTTCGAAAATGGCTCATTCGATTGGAAATTGGAGTGGCTTGTGCTCTTTTTAATAGTCGAAAGTGATTGGAAGGCAACTTACGGTTAAAACATGTGGAAAGACGAATGTGCCAATCACGTCACAAAGAACTATTATACAACGCATCTATATATCTTGGGCAAAAATAAGAAAGGTTTGTACACCATATTTCTTCCCAGAGGAATTATCCAACAATTGACCAAAATTTTAAGGGGTTCAATCAAAAGGAATTCTGAAAATAATAGAACGGTGGGAGAATTGAAGAAATTGTTAAAAAGAGGTCCGTACCATGTTTTTGGAAACCACACAAAATGCGATTCTTGTTGCCGGTGGGAAAGTCGGTGGAATACTCTGCCCATGCACGTGTTTCTGGATGTTATGACAGGGGTAGATGTTGTATGTCGAAAAGCAGAGCAGCTCCGAAATGACGCAACTACAAACTTAGCTGAAAGGTACATCTCAGTTGTTGCAAAGTTCATCGGGGGAAAGCAAATAAGCCCGTGTAAGGGAAGTTCATACCAAGCAAGAGTAAATAGAGCCAGCCTTGCTTATAATTCAGGTTCAAAATGGCATCAATTAGGTCGGAAAAGTTTTTTTTGGTCTAGTCCTTCTTGCTTAACGAAAAAGTATTGCAAAAATATAACAGAACGTCGTTTAAGATCTAAAGGTAATTTGACCAGTTATTATAGTTCTCTTGGAGGAAAAAATTTTGCTAAGTCATAAAACAGAAATAATAACTTTGGCGATCAAGACTATGGAGCAAACTGCAATAAGCCAGATATGACTTCTGATGAAATAACCTCAGCCAGACAAAAATATACTAACCAACATCTAAAATTGGATAGTGCCAGTATAAGTTGTTTGTTCGATAATACCAAGGGGCAATCAAAAAATGGGAACTGGATTGAAGAGAGATCTAAGAGAATAACGAGCAATTATAATCATAGAATTGCAACTAGAAAAAATAGCGCTAGAGTTGCCCAAATTGTTAAGCAAATTCGAACCTTAGGACCTAAATTCTGCTCTGCCTTCATAAAAAGGGTTTGGATTTAGAAGTAGTTGCTCTGGAAGAATATTAAAAGAAATTCAACTTAAAAGTCATAAAGGGAGATGAAATAGGACTTATTGTGCATCCACAGCATAAATATCTTGGTGTATCAGTAGATGGATGGCTCCCTGATGGCACACCTATAGAGATAAAAACTGTGCATAATATACCAGAATTCAGAACCATTTTTGATACTGCTCAGTCAAAAATCTGGTCAAAGGATATTTTTATTGAATTATCCAGTGAAGGTCTTCAGTTAAAAAAAAAAATCATAGGTATTTTCAAAATACCTATGATTTGTTTTTGCCTAGATACAAGGCCAACTCGAGATACTAGATAGAAAGATATGCCGTTTAATAGTTTTTAACTCTATTGATGACAGGGAAATAATTACAGTTCACCGGTCAAAATAATGCTGGGCGAAAATATTTCCAAAGCTTGAAGCTTTCTGGAATGAATCCTTACTACCTGAAATTTTAGACTCGAGGTTGGTAAGGAATATAGAAATCACAGAGCCTATGGTCTCAGAGAATATGAACATCGGAGAGCCAAGCTCGTCTCAAGAAACAAAAAGAGGGAAAAGAAGGTCAAGTCTAGTTGACGTGGACAACAAGAAAACAAATACACAGAAGGGATCAGGAGACAACGAAGAATTTACCAGTCACTCAGCGCATGAAAACAGCAGTTTTGAAGAAATATTTTGGTCTGATTTGAAATAAGTGAATCTTTATGTTTGATGTGTTTTGTGTGATGTATTTTGATGTACTTGTATTTTTCATGTGATTATTTATTTTTGATGTGATGTGATAGTGATGTGGTTATTACGGCTCTTTAGTTTTAATTAGTAAGTGTCTACTCTACATTCCCAGTTTGCTATGATGATTAACATCGCGTCGTTTTACCAAGCTTGTCCCACATCCACCGTTATTGGCACAGTTTCAACACTCTTGGTATAGCTCTCACAGGTCCGCCGTTCTTTACACACTCCCACCACGCTTGGTACGCACTACCTGGTGTAGATGATTTCAGAGAGTGGAAAGCCACTCGATATTCCATCTTTTTCTTTCCACCTTTTTCATAGTCACTTGTCTCATATCCGATGCTGGTGCTCCAGTAAAGCAGCAGCTTGATTTACATCATCCTCGACTTTTTGCATGTGTCTCACAATCATGTATTTGTGATGTGATGAGTCGTTGTGGAGAAAGAATTTACACATAGATTTATGCATAAACAAATAAATAAATAAATATACAATTATTTCTCGATTACAAAATACAAAAATACTCATTGAATATAAATTTACATCACCGAATATGAATACATGGATTTACATATTTCTAAGTTTTGTTCTGTAAATTCTACTAAAACTGTCTGAAAATATAATTTCCTTGCGTCTTCACTTTAAATCAGCATAATTGCTGGACCATTGAATGTATTCCTGATTCATTGTTGATATTAAGCAAAAAACAAGTTTTTTCAACCGAAAGTAAGGAGCAACATTAAAAATTAAAACGGACAGAAGTTATTACGCTTACGTTATTAGGGGGGGGGTCTCACCTCCTCAACACCTTGCTCTTCACGCTAAAGTTTTTAGTACTTTAAAAAAGCTTCTTATTGTTCTAATTAAAGACTCTTGTGTTTAAGGAGACTTTTTTTGAAATTTTGGACAAAGGAGGTGGATAAAGGAGGATACCTTAATCCTGATGGCACCCCCCCCCCCAAAAAAAAAAATACATAATAATTTCTGTTCGTTTTAAGTTCTAATGCTGCTCCTTACTTTCAGTTGAAAAAAACATTTTTTTACTTAATTTCTGATCGTTTTTTAAATAATGCCAGAAAATCTGGCTCCACTTACAAGTAAAAATCTCCTCCCCACGGAAATATCTTTTAGACAATTTAACCCCGGCGAAAATCAATCCAGGACAATTACTCTCAATATCTCCGTGCGTAAAATTGAGTCGGCAAAGATAAAGCAAGACATATAAAAATAATTTCGTGTAGAAATTTTGGGAAAGTCCCCCATGATATAATTTCCCCTGTAAAGTTTCCCCCCCCCAAAAAAAAACTTCCCTCCACAAGGAAAATTCTCCCCGTGGAAAATCATCCCATCAGAAAATCCCCCCCCCCAAATGTATGCATACTTCCCAGTAATAAATACTATACGTAAACAATGGGCAAAATGTATAACTTAAAGACCTTTCCCCAGGGGCTGTGGTGGGTCATTTTAACTACAAAGGATAGTTATTGGGCCTTCAACTATGCTAAACAAAATGGCTATCTCAAAATTTGAATAGCCGGTTTGGGGGAAAAGGGGGCGTGGGAGGGACATAGTTGCCCTCCAATCTTTTTGTTAACTTAAAAAGGGCACTAGAAAATTTTAATTTCCGTTCGAATGAGCTCGCTCCCGACATTCTAGGACCACTAGGTCGATACGATCACCCCGGGGGGAAAAAAAAACAAACAAACAACACGCATCTGTGATCATTCTTCTGGTAAAAAAAAATACGAAATTCCACATTTTTTCAGATAGGAGCTTGAAACGGAAAGGCGTCATAACATCGAACCGTCAGGACATCCAACGTCATAACATCCACAAAATCCGTCATAACAACGAGAAAAAAAATCTGTCAGTCCAACCAACCGTCACAAGATCCAAAATTTTAAAACTTTAGTTTTTTCGGGTTTAGGGGGAAAGGATTTTTTCTTTTGTTTAATCTTTTGTGGTTTCAGGATTATGCTATTTTAGAAGGAAATGATTGCCTGCGTAAGCTGAATCATGGTGGTACTGATTTTTTTCATGAGACACTAAGCTGCCGTCTTTTCCAGTTAGTTTAGAAAAAGTCGCAAGGGGCTTCTTTTCCAACTTTGGCAATTAACTGGAGCATCCAACCCCTCGGACGTTAAACCAAACGTAATATTTACAGAATGGGAGTAGTGTGTATGTGCACAGTCAGAATTGCACAAGGAATTGCACAAGAATATAGAGTACAGTTTCAAACTTACATGAAAACTTACATTGAATTGCGCAAGAAAAACCCATGGTCAAAAGTGTATACAATATGAACGGTACATTAGAATTACACAATAACCCTACAAGAATTTGCTCAAAAGTGTAATAGATTTCAAGCGTACATTCACCCCTACAAAAATACATGAAAAAATACATTGAATTGCACAAGAAACTCACGTGTGAATACTTTAAAAGTTGGCACACTATAATGGGTGTTATGAAACTAAGGTTGAGGTTTTTTAAACTTGGCAACGTATAATGTAGTCAGACATGTTTTGGGAGCACACACGAAATTATGTAACTCAACATCCGTTTTTTTATTTGTCCTTGAAAAACTGTATAAAATGTTCATACACTACAATTAAATTTTCATTATGTTTCAACACATCGATTATAGTACACTACATATTATTAACTTTGAAAACATTGTATTCGTCAATTTTCAATATGAGTACACTTTAATTCTTTATTTACAAAAAAAAAATCGTTCTACTAGTAAATTCAAATTTCAGGGGGATTTAGCCCCCCTCCCCTCCAACAATACAAAATTTTAAAATATAATGAGTATATTAGATAGAAACAGCAAAGCATGCTTTTTTAGATTATGTAAAACAAAAAACTCCCTTTTCCATTGCTCTGTTAGGAGCATAATTCTGTAGTTTTAGTTATTTTTCGTTCAAAATTTGGCTTTTCACATTATCAAAAATAGAGTTTCCGGTCTAAAAGTATCTGTGTCTAATCCTCTTAACAAAAACGACAATTTCCAAACAGGCTTTTACATGCGTTACCTGAAATTATTAATATCATATGTTGAAGGTAGCGGCAAGGGTCTCCTTGACAAATAGATTCTTTTTAGGGTCAAATTAAAGGTGAGTAAAGCCGCCGGACCTCAGGTCTAAGCTTAAGGAGGGAATATAGGTGGGACCTACAATTTATTCATCGGTAATTTTGGGTTATGTTATTTTAGGAAAAAATTCTTAGTACTTTCTAAAGCTTAGCAGGTAATATCTTGGCTCATTGTCATGAATTGAAACCTACTTCTGTGATCTTCATCCTTCAAAGTGAAATTATGAAAGATGTATTTATTAAGCTATTAATTGTTTAAAGCATATTCCAGCCTAGGTAGCATGCTAGGCCCCCAAGGCTGTTCAGTATGATGAGTGTATGTACGTGAAGGAATATTTGAGAAGAAAAATATTGATTTGTCAAAAGTAGCAGGCATTCTAAAGTGCTAATAGTTATAGCACTACAAACATCAGAATTGACTTTATTGGTCAAATTATATTATGGGGGGATGTTTTTGAAATCCCCCTTCCCTCCAAACTCAAAATTTTACAAAATTTTACTTTAAAAGCTTTTCTTTTTAAATATTTCTAAAGTGCTAAGCCATAGAGTGCTACAAACCCCAGAATAAAACTTTTTTCTTCTGTAAAAGGGAATTGTTTTTTTTTCAAGCTAAATTTTGCCTTTTTTTTTAAGGAAGAGGAATTATACAATTACCCTCCTCCAGAAAAGAGAGCTAAGACT
Organism: Artemia sp. Qi Xiang Cuo; assembly: GCF_049724085.1. NCBI lineage: Eukaryota > Metazoa > Arthropoda > Branchiopoda > Anostraca > Artemiidae > Artemia > Artemia sp. Qi Xiang Cuo. Next base: position 23,401,265 of record NC_142801.1, read on the forward strand.
AACGACGTCGCTCCAATACAAGAAGTGGAGATAGACGGTCCATTGGGGGTCACTCACATCCATTCCAGACCGACGCTGCCTGCTCAAAACTCACCAGTGCCAACTCCTATGCAGCCAGGTAGAAAGCTGAAAAGAGAATGGATAGTTGCTCCCATGATGGGGAGCCCCACTGGCTCACCTGTACAAGCCAGTGACATTGCCACCACATCTGTGCAAGAAACAGACGGCATTCAACAGCAGTCTGAATTTGGAAAAGTGAGTATTTTCACCTCTAGCTTCTACCTATTTCTATCCAACTTTTTTTTTGTTTTTTTTTTTTTTTAGTATTTTGTTTTCGCCATTTTTCAACACCGTAAAAGTGTTTGTCAGAGATATTAAAATTTTAATCTCCCCCCACCCCCGGCCAGTATTTTAAATTTCTCTACCACCCACAGAGATAGCTGAATATAATGCATTTTTTTTTATTATTAAAGAAAACAATCTTTTGCGTCTTTGTGAACTGTCTGTGGGAGGGGGGTGAAGGCAAGTATGTAGTTGAAATAATTCTAGGAGGAATTGAGTTTTGAGGATGGGGTGAAAAAATGAACATGTTTTTTTTAACTCGATAAAATAATGGTTATTTCACATAGAAAATAAAACCTTTTTTCTATAGGTTAATGAATTAGCCTTTTCGAAATTTTTCAACACCGTAAAAGTGTATGTCAGAGATATTAAAATGTTAATCTCCCCGCCCCCGACTATTGTTTTAAATTTCTCTGCTCCCCTCAGAGATAGCTGAATATAATGCATTTTTTTTATTGGCAAAGAAACCACTCTTTTGCGTCTTTCTGAACTTTCTGTGGGAGGGGGTGGAGGCAGGTATTTAGTTTAAATAATTCTAGGAGGAATTGAGTTTTGAGGATGGGGTGAAAAAATGAACATGTTTTTTTTAACTCGATAAAATAATGGTTATTTCACATAGAAAATAAAACATTTTTTCTATAGGTTAATGAATTAGCCTTTTCGACATTTTTCAACATCGTAAAAGTGTATATCAGATATATTAAACTTTTAATCTCCCCCCCCCCCCCGACCATTGTTTTAAATTTCTCTGCTCCCCTCAGAGATAGCTGAATATAATGCATTTTTATTAGCAAAGAAAGCACTTTTTTGCGTCTTTCTGAACTTTCTGTGGGAGGGGGATGGAGGCAAGTTTTTAGTTTAAATAATTCTAGGAGGAATTGAGTTTTGAGGATGGGGTGAAAAAATGAACATGTTTTTTTTTATCTTTATAGAATAATGGTTATTTCACATAGAAAATAAAACCTTTTTTTCTATAGGTTAATGAATTGGTCTTTTCGACATTTTTCAACATCATAAAAGTGTATGTCAGAGATGTGTGTGTGCGTGTGGGTGTGTGTGTGCGTGTGTGTGTGTGTGTGTGTCTGTGAGTGTGTGCGCATGTGTGTGTGTGTGTGTGTGTGTGTATGTGTGTGTGCGAGCGATGCATGCGCCGCGTCTACTTGATAATTCATAAAATAATGCTTAGTTCACATAGAAAATAAAACCTTTTTTCTATAGATTAATGATATAGCACCACCACCATTGAGTGATGAGACATCAGCATTTACCGGACCAATTCTTTCACCACCAGTGGAGTTCAGTGATGAACCTACATTAGTTCTAGAGAATAAGGAGTGGCATAGGGGTTTCCTCAATGACGTTTTTGGGAAAATGGCTAGCCTAGACGACTTGACTTGTGATATTGACATTCTTGAGGATCTGGGGTGGGTAGATAGTTTTATGCGTGAACATTTAGGAGGTGTTACTAGTGCAACTGAACCGGGTCCTCATAACGAAATTCGAAATAACGAAATTCCAACACAGGACAATACAGGCTGGCTCGATCAATTGTCCCCAAACACCTTGGAATATGTGCTATCAGGCTTAGGGGACCTCATGCCATCTCCAACCAATGTTATTGAACAGACTGGGAGTGGTGGTGTTATTGACAATTCTGTGTCACCCCCCACCATTCCGCCTAATGATATAGCTAGTACTAGTAGTAGTAGTAATACAACAACAACAACAACAACATCAGTACCCCGTCTTCCAGATTTTGTTCTGTCAAACTCTGCCTTGCACCCCACAATGGTCTACAGTGCCAAATTCAGTGATCCCTACCACTCTCTAGTATCGGGAGGTATAATAACGGATCCCTCGGCCAGTACACATTAATATACTAATAAGATTTGAGCCATTCTTGAACAACAGATGGTGGTGTGGGGGTGGGGGTCAGTTTAAAAGCATCAATAGCACTAAAAATATTTTTTCTAAATTAAAGTGTGGGTGAGATGTATTCGAAGTACTTGCACACAGAGTTGTTGGCAATTCGCCCGCATTTATCAAATTATGGGGAGGTTTTTCTAAATTGGGCTAATAGTATTAAAAGTACGTGGGAAAATTATCACGAGGGGGGGAGTGGATCTGTAGTTTTATTTATTGAAAGTTTAAATGTTAATATATGTAGGTTTAAAAAGGATTTTATTGTAAGAGGTGGTGAATTTCCTTCATTGAAATGCAAGAGTTGGAATATTTCAGTAGTGTTTTGTTGTGCTTTACCTTGTCACAGTTATATTCTCTTAATTTTCCAAAGTTCATTTTGAATTTCTTTCGCGAAGTGCAAGAATTGGAATATTTCAGTAGTGTCTTGCCGTGGTTTACCTTGTCACAGCTACATTCTCATGATTTTTCAAAGTTCATTTTGTATTTCTTTCATTGAAATGCAAGACTTGGAATATTTCAGTAGTGAATTGTTGCGCTTTACCTTTTCAGAGTTAAATTCTATTGATTTTTATAATTTCATTTTGAATTTATTTAGTGAAATGAAAGAGTTGGAATATTTCAGTAGTGTTTTGTTGTGCTTTACCTTGTCACAGTTACATTCTGTTGATTTTCATAGTTCATTTTGGATTTCTATCATTGAAATGCAAGAGTTGGAATATTTCAGTAGTGACTTGTTGCGCTTTACCTTGTCAGAGTTACATTCTCATGATTTTTCGAAGTTCATTTTGAATTTCTGTCGTGAAATGCAAGAGTTGGAATATTTCAGTAGTGTTTTGTTGTGCTTTACCTTGTCACAGTTACATTCTGTTGATTGTCATAGTTCATTTTGAATTTCTTTCATTGAAATGCAAGAGTTGGAATATTTCAGTAGTGTTTTTTTGTGCTTTACCGTATCACAGTTACATTCTCTTAATTTTTCAAATTTCATTTTGAATTTCTGTCGTGAAATGCAAGAGTTGGAATATTTCAGTAGTGAATTGTTGTGCTTTACCTTGTCAGAGTTACATTCTCTTGATTTTTCGAAGTTCATTTTGAATTTCTGTCATGAAATGCAAGAGTTGGATTCTGGTTCAAATCTGAAACTTTAGTCGTTTTTTGGATCGAAAAATAAAACTATTTCTATAAAATCTGAGCTAAAAAAGGGTTTTTGACCGTAAACTCTAGTTTTTTTTTTAAGAAAATTATGGAAAATACAATTCGTTGGCTCAGAGGTGAAAATTAAGTCCAGTTATGGATCGAAAAATAAACAATCTCTATAAAATCTGAGCTAATAGGGGTCTTTTGCAGTAAACTCTAGTTTTTTTTACGAAAATTATGGAAAATACAATTCTCTGGTGCAAATCTGAAACTTTAGTCTATTTTTGGATCGAAAAATAAACTATTTCTGTAAAATCTGAGCTAATAGGGTTTTTTGACCGTAAACTCTAGTTTGTTTTTTTTGTAAGAAAATTATGGAAAATACAATTCGTTGGCTCATAGGTGAAAATTAAGTCCAGTTATGGATCGAAAAATAAACTATTTCTGTAAAATCTGAGCTAATAAAGGTTTTTGCCCGTAAACTCTAGTTTTTTGTGAGCAAATTATGGAAAATACAATTCTCTGGCTCAAATCTGAAACTTAATTCTATTTTTGGATCGAAAAATAAACTATTTCTGTAAAATCTGAGCTAATAATGGTGTTTGACCGTAAACTCTAGTTTTTTGTAAGAAAATTATGGAAAATACAATTGTTTGGTTGAAATCTGAAACTCTAGTCTATTTTTGGATCGAAAAATAAAACTATTTCTATAAAATCCGAGCTAAAAAGGTTTTATGGGGAACTCAAGAAAAAAATTTAGACGAGGTTATGTGCGCGCACGTAATTTTTTTAACAAATTTTTTTTTTTTTACCTCGAAATTATTAAACTTTTTGTTAGAGTTCTATTTAGCTTAGAGTTTTTGTTGAAGTTCTAGTTTAGTTTAGTTTTAGTTAAGAGTTTAAAGTTTTACCTTAGAGTCTTAGCTTAGAGTTTTTGTTAGATTTGAAGTTTAGTTATGATATTTCTAAAGTCAATGTGCGCGCACGTAATTTTTTTAACAATTTTTTTTTTTTGGACCTCGAAATTATTCAACTTTTTGTTAGAGTTCTATTTAGCTTAGAGTTTATGTTGAAGTTCTAGTTTAGTTTTAGTTAAGAGTTTAAAGTTTTACCTTAGAGTCTTAGCTTAGAGTTTTTGTTAGATTTGAAGTTTAGTTATGATATTTCTAAAGTCAATTAAGATGAAGAAATGTCGGAGAGTAGGTTTGACATCACCAGGCACGTGCGAGGGAAATTTTTTGTTGATAAGGGGCTTAAAAAGGCAAAAATGGGTGAAATACATGAGTTTATAAGACAGTTCATGAAAATCCCAAGTTTTTTTCTGATTTTTTGGTCAATACCCATTCTCCTATTGATGAGGACTGATGGTTCTAAGTCAAGATTTTTTTCATGAAAACAAACTATTTTTTAACAAATTATTTTTTTTGGACTTCAAAATTATTCAACTTTTTGTTAGAGTTCTAGTTTAGTTTAGTTTTAGTTAAGAGTTTAGAATTTTTAGCTTAGAGTCTTAGCTTAGAGTTTTTGTTGAAGTTCTAGTTTAGTTTAGTTTGAGTTAAGATTTTAAAAAATTAGCTTAGAGTCTTAGCTTAGAGTTTTTGCTAGAGTTGAAGGATAATTTCTTTAATCAAATTTCTTTATTGTGAATACAAATGGTGACTTCAAGAAAAAAAATTACACGGGGTTATGTGCACACACGTAATTTTTTTAACAAATTTTTTTTTTTACCTCGAAACTATTCAACTTTTTGTTAGAGTTCTAGTTTAGTTTAGTTTTAGTTAAGAGTTTAGAATTTTTACCTTAGAGTCTTAGCTTAGAGTTTTTGTTGAAGTTCTAGTTTAGTTTAGTTTTAGTTAAGAGTTTAAAAATTTAGCTTAGAGTCTTAGCTTAGAGTTTTTGCTAGAGATGAAGTTCAGTTTAGTAATAGTTAACAGTTTAGAGTTTTAGCTTAGAGCTTAGAGAAATTTAATTCAGGAAATTATGAAAAAAAAAATTTCAAACTTTTACCTTGAGCATCGATATTGTTAGCAGAATTTCAAAAGGATCGTTTGTGAGTGCTGACGTATCTGATGAAATAATTTAGGTCGTATGATCAATTTATTTTTTTTTTAATGCAGTAGTTTTTCAGTAAGGACACTCGATAACCTAAAAGTGTTTGATTCAAACTTTTACCTTGAGAATCGATGTTGTTAGAAGAATTTCAAAAGGATCGTCTATGAGTGCCGGCGTATTTTTTTTAAGTAAACTCGATGTTTCTCTATGATTCAATCCCAACGTCCCCCTGCTCTGAGTGTTGAAAATGATTTCACGACATTATTGTAGTTTTTTTTTTCTTGCCCCAAACTATTTTTTTTTATCACGAACCCTTTTGAAATCAATTTGATCAACTACTTGGTGCCCATTAAAAACGATTTTTTTGAGTTAAATAAGTAGTTTTGTATCTCTTAAAAGAGCTTTAAGGGGTTTGAGAGATTTTTTTTTGTTCGGCATAGATGAAAGGTCCAATACCTCACTTAAACTAAGATGCTACATTTTGATATTGTTTGACAGTTTACTAAATTTTAAGGTTTTCTTTAGTTTCAAAATATTTTTGTCAGTCACCATCTTTAATCATTCACAAACAATACTGAAGAAAACCAATTTCCACTGTTTATAGACATTAAATTGTTAAGAAGGCTGTTATTTCATTTTTTTTAATTTTCATGTTTTTGATTTTATATTGATGAAGAATTTAAACACAACTTCAACTAGTTATTTTTTTGCTCGGCATAGACGAAAGGTCCAATACCTCAGTTAAACTAAGAGGTTACATTTTGATATTTTTTGACAATTTACTAAATTTTAAGGTTTTCTTTAGTTTCAAAATGTTTTTGTCAGTCACCATCTTTAATCATTCACAAACAATACTGAAGAAAACCTATTTCCACTGTTCATCGACATTAATTTGTTAAGAAGGCTATTATTTCATTGAAATACGCATTTACATTTTTAATTTTCATGTTTTTGATTTTATGTTGATGAAGAATTTAAACACATCTTCAACTAGTTATTTTTTTGTTCGGCATAGATGAAAAGTCCAATACCTCAGTTAAACTAAGAGGTTACATTTTGACACCGTTTGACAATTTACTAAATTTTAAGGTTTTCTTATTCTTATATAAGAGTCGGAACACACAGACACACACACAAACATACACACATGTTACCAAATTCCACATTATTGCACAGAAATACCAAAATCATAGGTTAGGTTAGCCTATGTAAGCGCGCGTACATAGGCTAACCTAACCTATGATTTTGGTATTTCTGTGCAATAATGTGGAATTTGGTAACATGTGTGTATGTTTGTGTGTGTGTCTGTGTGTGTTTGTGTCTTCCGACTCTTGTAAAAGAATAAGAAAACCTTAAAATTTAGTAAATTGTCAAACGATGTCAAAATGTAACCTCTTAGTTTATCTGAGGTATTGAACTTTTCATCTATGCCGAACAAAAAAAAAATAACTAGTTGAAGATGTGTTTAAATTCTTCATCAACATAAAATCAAAAACATGAAAATTAAAAATGTAAATGCGTATTTCAATGAAATAATAGCCTTCTTGACAACTTAATGTCGATAAACAGTGGAAATCGGTTTTTTTTCAGTATTGTTTGTGAATGATTAAAGATGGTGACTGACAAAAACATTTTGAAACTAAAGAAAACCTTAAAATTTAGTAAATTGTCAAACAATATCAAAATGTAACCTCTTAGTTTAAGTGAGGTATTGGACCTTTCATCTATGCCGAACAAAAAAATAACTAGTTGAAGTTGTGTTTAAATTCTTCATCAATATAAAATCAAAACATGAAAATTAAAAATGAAATAATAGCCTTCTTAACAATTTAATGTCGATAAACAGTGGAAATTGGTTTTCTTCAGTATTGTTTGTGAATGATTAAAGATGGTAACTGACAAAAACATTTTGAAACTAAAGAAAACCTTAAAATTTAGTAAATTGACAAACAATATCAAAATATAACCTCTTAGTTTAAGTGAGGGATTGGACCTTTCTTCTATGCAGAACAAAAAAAAATCTCACAAACCCCTTAAAGCTCTTTTAAAAGATACAAAAACTACTTATTTAACTCAAAAATTTCGTTTTTAATGGGCACCAAGTAGTTGCTCAAATTTATCTCAAAAGGGCTCATGATAAAAAAAAATAGTTTGGGGCAAGAAAAAAAAACCTAAAATAATGTCGTGAAATCATTTTCAACACTCAGAGCAGGGGGACGTTGGGATTGAATCATAGAGAAACATCGAGTTTACTTAAAAAAATACGCCGGCACTCATAAACGATCCTTTTGAAATTCTTCTAACAACATCGATGCTCAAGGTAAAAGTTTTAATCAAACACTTTTAGGTTATCGAGTGTCCTTACTGAAAAACTACTGCATAAAAAAAAATTAAATTGATCATGCGACCTAAATTATTTCATCAGATACGTCAGCACTCACAAACGATCCTTTTGAAATTCTGCTAACAATATCGATGCTCAAGGTAAAAGTTTGAATTTTTTTTTTTCATAATTTCCTGAATTAAATTTCTCTAAGCTCTAGGCTAAAACTCTAAACTCTTAACTATTACTAAACTAAACTTCAACTCTAGAAAAAACTCTAAGCTAAGACTCTAAGCTAAATTTTTAAACTCTTAACTAAAACTAAACTAAACTAGAACTTCAACAAAAACTCTAAGCTAAGACTCTAAGGTAAAAATTCTAAACTTTTAACTAAAACTAAACTAAACTAGAACTCTAACAAAAAGTTGAATAATTTCGAAGTCAAAAAAAAAAATGGTTAAAAAAATTACGTGCGTGCACATAACCCCGTCTAAATTTTTTTCTTGAATTCCCCATTTGGATGCACAATACACAAATTTAATTCAAGAAATTATACTTCAACTCTATCAAAAACTCTAAGCTAAGACTCTAAGCTAAATTTTTAAACTCTTAACTAAAACTAAACTAAACTAGAACTTCAACAAAAACTCTAAGCTAAGACTCTAAGCTAAAAATTCTAAACTCTTAACTAAAACTAAACTAAACTAGAACTCTAACAACAAGTTGAATAATTTTGAAGTCCAAAAAAAAAAATTTGTTAAAAAAATTGTTTGTTTTCATGAAAAAAATCTTGAATTAGAACCATCAGTCCTCATCAATAGGAGTATGGGTATTGACCAAAAAATCAGAAAAAAACTTGGGATTTTCACGAACTGTCTTATAAACTCATGTAGTTCTCCCATTTTTGCCTTTTTAAGCCCCCTATCAACAAAAAATTTCCCTCGCACGTGCCTGGTGATGTCAAACCTACTCTACGACATTTCTTCATCTTAATTGACTTTAGAAATATCATAACTAAAATTCAAATCTAACAAAAACTCGAAGCTAAGACTCTAAGGTAAAACTTTAAACTCTTAACTAAAACTAAACTAAACTAGAACTTCAACAAAAACTCTAAGCTAAATAGAACTCTAACAAAAAGTTGAATAATTTCGAGGTCAAAAAAAAAAATTTGTTAAAAAAATTACGTGCGCGCACACTGACTTTAGAAATATCATAACTAAACTTCAAATCTAACAAAAACTCTAAGCTAAGACCCTAAGGTAAAACTTTAAACTCTTAACTAAAACTAAACTAAACTAGAACTTCAACAAAAACTCTAAGCTAATAAGAACTCTAACAAAAAGTTGAATAATTTCGAGGTCCAAAAAAAAAATTTGTTAAAAAAATTACGTGCGCGCACATAACCCCGTCTAAATTTTTTTCTTGAATTCCCCATAAAACCCTTTTTAGCTCGGATTTATAGAAATAAATTTATTTTTCGATCCAAAAATAGACTAGAGTTTCAGATTTCAACCAGACAATTGTATTTTCCATAATTGTCTTACGAAAAAACTAGAGTTTACGGTCAAAAACAATTATTAGCTCAGATTTTACAGAAATAGTTTATTTTTCGATCCAAAAATAGAATTAAGTTTCAGATTTGAGCCAGAGAATTGTATTTTCCATAATTTGCTCACAAAAAACTAGAGTTTACGGGCAAAAACCTTTTTTAGCTCAGATTTTACAGAAATAGTTTATTTTTCGATCCATAACTGGACTTAATTTTCACCTATGAGCCAACGAATTGTGTTTTCCATAATTTTATTACAAAAAAAAAACTAGAGTTTACGGTCAAAAACCCTTATTAGCTCAGATTTTACAGAAATAGTTTGTTTGTCGATCCAAAAATAGACTAAAGTTTCAGATTTGCACCAGAGAATTGTATTTTCCATAATTTTCGTACAAAAAACTGGAGTTTACTGCAAAAAACCCCTATTAGCTCAGATTTTATAGAGATTGTTTATTTTTCGATCCATAATTGGACTTAATTTTCACCTCTGAGCCAACGAATTGTATTTTCCATAATTTTCTTACAAAAAAAAACTAGAGTTTACGGTCAAAAACCCTTTTTTAGCTCAGATTTTATAGAAATAGTTTTATTTTTCGATCCAAAAAACGACTAAAGTTTCAGATTTGAACCAGAATCCAACTCTTGCATTTCATGACAGAAATTCAAAATGAACTTCGAAAAATCAAGAGAATGTAACTGTGACAAGGTAAAGCACAACAATTCACTACTGAAATATTCCAACTCTTGCATTTCACGACAGAAATTCAAAATGAAATTTTAAAAATTAAGAGAATGTAACTGTGATAAGGTAAAGCACAACAAAACACTACTGAAATATTCCAACTCTCGCATTTCAATGAAAGAAATTCAAAATGAACTATGAAAATCAACAGAATGTTACTGTGACAAGGTAAAGCACAACAAAACACTACTGAATAATTCCAACTCTTGCATTTCATGACAGAAATTCAAAATGAACTTGGAAAAATCAAGAGAATGTAACTGTGACAAGGTAAAGCACAACAAGTCACTACTGAAATATTCCAACTCTTGCATTTCAATGAAAGAAATCCAAAATGAACTATGAAAATCAACAGAATGTAACTGTGACAAGGTAAAGCACAACAAAACACAACTGAAATATTCCAATTCTTGCATTTCACGACAGAAATTCAAAATGAACTTCAAAAAATCAAGAGAATGTAACTGTGACAAGGTAAATCACAACAAGTCACTACTGAAATATTCCAACTCTTGAATTTCAACGAAAGAAATCCAAAATGAACTTTGAAAAATCATGAGAATGTAGCTGTGACAAGGTAAACCACGACAAGACACTACTGAAATATTCCAATTCTTGCACTTCGCGAAAGAAATTCAAAATGAACTTTGAAAAATTAGGAGAATATAACTGTGACAAGGTAAAGCACAACAAAACACTACTGAAATATTCCAACTCTTGCATTTCAATGAAGGAAATTCACCACCTCTTACAATAAAATCCTTTTTAAACCTACATATATTAACATTTAAACTTTTAATAAATAAAACTACAGATCCACTACCCCTCTCGTTATAATTTTTCCATTTACTTTGAATACTATTAGCCCAATTTAGAAAAACCTCCCCATAATTTGATAAATGCGGGCGAATTGCCAACATCTCTGTGTGCAAGTATTTCGAATACATCTCACCCACATTTTCATTAAGAAAAAATATTTTTAGTGCTATTGATGCTTTTAAACTGACCCCCACCCCCACACCCACAATTTTTGTTAAAGAATGGCTCAAATCTAATTAGTAAATTTATTTGTAATTGCCGAGGGATCTGTTATTATATACCCCGACACTAGAGAGTTGAAGGGATCACCGAAATTGGCGCTGTAGACCTTTGTGTGGTGCAAGGCAGAGTTTGACAGAAAAAAATCTGGAAGACGGGATACTGGTGTTGTTGTTGTTGTTGTTGTATTACTACTACTAGTATTACTACTACGAGGTCCCCTAAGCCTGATAGCACATATTCCAAGGTGTTTGGGGACAATTGATCGAGCCAGCCTGTATTGTCCTGCGTTGGAATTTCGTTATGAGGACCCGGTTCAGATGCACTAGTAACATCCCCTAAATGCTCACGCATAAAACTATCTGCCCACTCCGGATCCTCAAGCATGTCAATATCACAGGTTAAGTCATCTAGGCTAGCCATTTCCCCAAAAACATCATTAAGGAAACCCCTATGCCATTCCATATTCTCTAGAACTAATGTAGGTTCATCACTGAACTCCGCTGGTGGTGAAAGAATTAGTCCAGTAAATGCTGATGTCTCATCACTCAATGGTGGTGGTGCTATATCATTAGTCTATAGAAAAAAGGTTTTATTTTCTATGTGAAATAAGTATTATTTCATGAATTATCGAGTAGACGCGGCGCATGCACCGCTCGCACACACACATGCACACACACACACACATGCGCACACACTCACACATGCGCACACACTAACAGACACACACAGACAGACACACACACTCGCACACGCACACCCACACCCACCTGCAAACATAAATCTCTGACATAGCCTACACTTTTACGATGTTGAAAAATGTCGAAAAGACTAATTCATTAACCTATAGAAAAAAAGGTTTTATTTTCTATGTGAAATAACCATTATTTTATAAAGTTAAAAAAAACATGTTCATTTTTTCACCCCATCCTCAAAACTCAATTCCTCCTAGAATTATTTAAACTAAAAACTTGCCTTCACCCCCCTCCCACAGAAAGTTCAGAAAGATGCAAAAGAGTGCTTTCTTTGCTAATAAAAAAAATGCATTATATTCAGCTATCTCTGAGGGGAGCAGAGAAATTTAAAACAATGGTCGGGGGTGGGGGTGATTAACATTTTAATATCTCTGACATACACTTTTACGGTGTTGAAAAATGTCGAAAAGGCTAATTCATTAACCTATAGAAAACAGGTTTTATTTTCTATGTGAAACAACCATTATTTTATCGAGTTAAAAAAAAACATGTTCATTTTTTCACCCCATCCTCAAAACTCAATTCCTCCTAGAATTATTTAAACTAAATACCTGCCTCCACCTCCCCTCCCACAGAATGTTCAGAAAGACGCAAAAGAGTGCTTTCTTTGCCAATCAAAAAAATGCATTATATTCAGCTATCTCTGAGGGGAGCAGAGAAATTTAAAATAATGGCCGGGGGTGGGGGGAGATTAACATTTTAATATCTCTGACATACACTTTTACGGTGAGCCAGTTTGGCTCCCCATCATGTGAGCAACTATCCATTCTCTTTTCAGCTTTCTACCTGGCTGCATAGGAGTTGGCACTGGTGAGTTTTGAGCAGGCAGCGTCGGTCTGGAATGGATGTGAGTGACCCCCAATGGACCATCTATCTCCACTTGTTGTATTGGAGCGACGTCGTTAGCCTTAGCTCTCTTTTCTGGGGGAGAGTAATTGTATAAATCCTCTTTCTTAAAAAAGAAGGTAAAATTTAGCATGAAAAAAACAATTCCCTTTTACAGAAGAAAAAAATGTTTTATTCTGGTATTTGTAGCACTCTATGGCTTAGCACTTTAGAAATATTTAAAAAGAAAGGCTTTTTAAAGTAAAATTTTTGTAAAATTTTTAGTTTGGAGGGAAGGGGGACTTCAGAAACATCCCCCCATAATATAATTTGTCCCATAAATTCAATTCTGATGTTTGTAGTGCTATAACTATTAGCACTTTAGAATGCCTGCTACTTTTGACAAATCAATATTTTTCTGCTCAAATATTCCTTCGCGAACATAAACTCATCATACTGAACAGCCTTTGGGGCCTAGTATGCTACCTAGGATGGAATATGCTTTAAAAAATTAATAGCTTAATAAATACATCTTTCATAATTTAACTTTGAAGGATGAAGATCAGAGAAACAGGTTTCAATTCATGACAATGAGCCAAGATATTACCTACTAAGCTTTGGAAAGTACTAAGAATTTTCTCCTAAAATAACATACCCCAAAATTACCGATGAATAAATTGTAGGTCCCACCTATATCCCCTCCTTAAGTTTAGATCTGAAGTCCGGCGGCTTTACTCACCTTTAATTTGACCCTAAAAAGAATCTATTTGTCAAGGAGACCCTTGCCGCTACCTTCAACATATGATATTAATAATTTCAGGTAACGCATGTAAAAGCCTGTTTGGAAATTGTCGTTCTTGTTAAGAGGATTAGACACAGATACTTTTAGACCGGAAACTCTATTTTTGATAATGTGAAAAGCCAAATTTTGAACGAAAAAGAACTAAAACTACAGAATTATGCTCCTAACAGAGCAATGGAAAAGGGAGTTTTTTGTTTTACATAATAGAAAAAAGCGTGCGTTGCCGTTTCTATCGAATATACTCATTATATTTAAAAGTTTTGTATTGTTGGAGGGGAGGGAGACTAAGTCCCCCTGAAATTTTAATTTACTAGTAAAACGATTTTTTTTTTTGTAAATAAAGATTTAAAGTGTACTCACATTGAAAATTGACGAATCCATTGTTTTCAAAGTTAATAATATGTAGTGTACTATAATCAATGTGTTAAAACATAATGAAAATTGAATTGTAGTGTATGAACATTTTATACACTTTTTCAAGAATAAATAAAAAAACGGATGTTGAGTTACATAATTTCGTGTGTGCTCCCAAAACATGTCTGACTACATTATACGTTGCCAAGTTTAAAAAACCTCAACCTTAGTTTCATAACACCCATTAGAGTGTGCCAACTTTTAAAGTATTCACACGTGAGTTTCTTGTGCAATTCAATGTATTTTTTCACGTATTTTTGTAGGGGTGAATGTACGCTTGAAATCTATTACACTATTGAGCATATTCTTGTAGGGTTCTTGTGTAATTCCAATGTACCGTTCATATTGTATATACTTTTGACCATGGGTTTTTTTTGCGCAATTCAATGTAAGTTTTCATGTAAGTTTGAAACTGTACTGTATATTCTTGTGCAATTCCTTGTGCAATTCGGACTGTGCACATACACACTACTAATAGGCCTCTCATCTTATTTGAGAGCCAATGGAGTTCTTCCAAGCGAGTACGATTGAGCAACACCGATTTGGTCTAGTACAACCTCTATAAAAAAAAACCTTACGTGAATGCCGTTAAGAAACACCCAGCTCCATTGTCCTAAAAAATCAAAAATAGGAGTGCCTTAAAGTTAAAGGAATCATAACGACATAATGCAAAGCAATATTTTTTATTGAAACTCTTTCATATATCTTCGAACAACTTTGAATGTTTCAAATCCATTCCATAAGATAATCTATCTTGATCTCTCTTGACTATCTTGGTACTAATTTAAAACAAACATTGTGTAACAATGTGTGCCATTTATTTATAGCTTTAGAGAAATTGTGTTTCCATGTCAACAGAGCATACGCCATTTGGATTATTGTAGGTATGGGGAGAATGTTTCAAAAGATGATCCGTTCAATGACCAGCCGGACTCGGATAAAAATGTTTAGTTAAGGGCGAATCCCCGCTTGTAAGGACTTTCCAAGATTGTTCAAGACGCATAGAGTTTTCAGTAAAGCGCCAATGACGCAGTAGGATTTAGACTTTTACAGTGAGAGAAGGAGGTCATACCCAGACTCTTGTCTGTGGTGATTTTTGTTCGTTTCATGCTTGATTTGCATATTCAATTTAAGTTTCACTCGTTTTAAGATTTATCTATGAATTTACATTAATATCTATTGTATGTTTGTTTTCATTGATTGTTTAGTTAATTTCTGTTTGTTTTAAGTTTCATTTGTACTTCAATAGGAAAATATTTTTTTCGTCTTAAGCTTGATTTTTATATTCAATTTAAGCATTACTTGCTTTAAGATCTATATTTCGGTTCGCTTTAATTTCTGTTTGTTTTGGGTTTCATCTATTCTTTAATAGTAATTTGTGGTCGTTTTGAGTTTGAATTTTAAAAGGTATTTGTATCTGCTGAGCTTAAGTTTAAAATGGCCTTTACTTTTCTTTGAAAAATTTATTTTCTGGAAAGTTTTTTTTTTAATTAATAGTTAAAAAAAGTGTTTTCATGACAAAAAAAAATGTTTAAAATTGAAAAAATGCATTTGATTGATATTAAATTAAAATAATGTTAAATCATAAGGGGTTTTATTTGAAAAAGATTGAAATTAAAAGTCACATATCTCCTGAATTCTGGAAAGAGCAGGTTTTCTGAATGTTTTCACTAGCGAGGATCCTCACAACAAACAAAAGTTTGGGTATGACCTCTTTCTCTCACTGTGAAAGTCTAAAACCTACTGCATCATTGGCGCTTTACTGAAAACTATTTTTACGACCAATATTTTCTTTTGTACGTAATATTGCAAATAAACATTAAAATAATAGTAACATTTTGAACTGATGAGCTTTCAGCAATCAATATCATTATACATCAAATATTCAGTTTAATTTATTAAGTATTACTCGCTTTAAGATCTATTTATTCATTTATATTATTACTTGTTGTATGATATTGCTCTGATTGTTTATTTAATTTTGGTTGTTTCTTTTATTCTCTAATAGTAATTTGTGGTCGTGTTGAGTTTTAATTTTAACAGGTATTTGTATCATCTGAGCTTAAGTTTAAAATTGCCTTTACTTTTCTTTGAAAAAAATATTTTAGGAAATTTTTTTTTAATTAATAGTTAAAAAAAGTGTTTTCATGACAAAAAAAAATGTTTAAAATTGAAAAAATGCATTTGATTGATATTAAATTAAAATAATGTTAAATCATAGGGGGTTTTATTTGAAAAAGATTGAAATTAAAAGTCACATATCTCCCGAATTCTGGAAAGAGCAGGTTTTCTGAATGTTTTCACTAGCGAGGATCCTCACCACAAACAAAAGTTTGGGTATGACCTCTTTCTCTCACTGTGAAAGTCTAAAACCTACTGCATCATTGGCGCTTTACTGAAAACTATTTTTACGACCAATATTTTCTTTTGTACGTAATATTGCAAATAAACATTAAAATAATAGTAACATTTTGAACTGATGAGCTTTCAGCAATCAATATCATTATACATCAAATATTCAGTTTAATTTATTAAGTATTACTCGCTTTAAGATCTATTTATTCATTTATATTATTACTTGTTGTATGTTTTTGCTATGATTGTTTATTTATTTTCGGTTCGTTTTGGGTTTCATTATTCTTTAATAGTAATTTCTGGTCGTTTTGAGTTTGAATTATAAAAGGCATTTGTATCTTCTGAGCTTAAGTTTAAAATGGCCTTTAATTTTATTTGAAAAACTTACTTTTCAGAAAGTTTGTTTTAATTAATAGTTAAAAAAGAGTATATTCATAACAAAAAAAAATATGTTTAAAATTGAAAAAAAATGCACTTGATTGATATTAAATTAAGATAATGTTAAATCATAAGGGGTTTTATTTAAAAAAGATTGAAATTAAAAGTCACATATCTCCCGAATTCTGAAAAGAGCAGTTTTTCTGAATGTTTTCACTAGCGGGGATCCTCACAACAAACAAAAGTTTGGGTATGACCTCCTTCTCTCACTGTAAAAGTCTAAAACCTTTTGCATCATTGGCGCTTTACTGAAAACCAATTTTTAAAAAATTTTAAGTTTAAAATGGCCTTTACTTTTCTTTGAAAAATTATTTTTCGGAAAGTTTTTTTTTAATTAACTTTTGTTCGTTTTTGATTGCAAAAAATTTTAAGTTTTTAAAAATTCCTTATTTCAAAATCAAACTTTAAAAAAATATCAAATATTCATCACAGTATCAAAACTGATACGAAGTAACAATATAAAAGTTAAAAATTGGGTTTGTGTCAACCTCAGAGTTTTCATTTTCTGATGTTTTAGCTATTTTTAAAAAAATTGCTATCTCAAAACTTTTATCGGATGGGTTTGGGGAAAAAGGGCATGGGGGACTAGATTAAGCTTCGTTCTCTTTTGACTCTTGAAAAATTAACTAGAACTTTCTATTTTCAATCAAATGAGCCCTCTCTGAAGTTTATACAAGTATCCCGTCTATACGAACCACATATATCCCCAGAGTAGAGCTTACAACACCTGTCCCTGGGCCCTGAGGGGTTGTATCGACACTGGAGTTTTAATATCTGATGGTTGAACTATTTTAACAAAAAAGTCACCTTAAATTTTTATCGGATGGGATTATCCATCCAATACACCCAAAGGCATGGAGGGCGGGAGGGGCTAGTTGCCCTCCGATCTTTTTTCACTCTTAGAAAATGTAGTTAATTTTAAACTTTTAATTTTCCATTCAAAAGAACCCTCTCTAAAGTTTATACGAGCATCCCTTTCATAAGAACCACATACGGCCCCAGGACATATCTTACAATGCCTGCCCTTCGGGTCCTGGAGGATGTGTCGACACCGGAGTCTTTGTTATCTGACCTTTAAATTATTTTGAAAAAATCGCTCTCTCAAAGTTCATATCGGATGGGTTTCAGGTAAATAGGGCGTGGAGAGGGGGGCTAGTTGCCCTCCGATCTCTTGTGACTCTTAAAAAATGACCGAGAACTTTCAATTTCTTGTGATCTCCGATCTCTTGTGACTCTTAAAAAATGACCGAGAACTTTCAATTTCCAATCATATAAGCCCTCCGAACTTGATACGAGCATACCTTCCATAAGAGCCATATATGCCCCCAGAGCAATACTTACAACGCCTGCCCCGGCCCTCGGCGGGGGTTGTGTCGACACAGGAGTTTTTCTTATCTGACCTTTCAACTATTTTTAACAGAATGACTCGATTATAGATTATATGATCTTTGAACTAATTTTAACAAAATGGCTACCTCAGATTTTTTATCAGATGTATTTGGGGAAAAGGGCTTGAGGGGCTCAGCTGCCCTCTGATCACTTTTGACTCTTAAAAAGGGCACTAGAACTCTCGATTTCCAATCGAATGAGCCCCCTTTGAGGTTTATACGACGACTCCTTCCATATGAAGTGCCTCTGGGAAAAAAATAAATGGAGTGTGGGGGAGGCTAGCTGACCTCCAATCACTTTTGACTCTTAAGAAGTGAATTACAACTTTCAATTTCCAATCAAATGAGCCCTATAGGAAGTTTATACGAGCATCCCTTACATAACAACCATATATGCCCCCAGAGCATAACTTACAACGCCTACTCCCGGGCCCTGGGGGGTTGTGTCAACACCAGATTTTTTTGTTATAAGAACACTGAACTACTTTTAACAAAATTTCTACCTCAAATATTTTACCCAGTGCATTTAGGGCGTGGAGGAGGGGGGGGGGGCTTGTTCTCCTCCGATATCTTTTTAATCTTAAAAAGTGAACGATTACTTTTAAGAACAAATCAAACAAGCCCTCTTCAAAGTTTATACGTGCATCCCTTCCATAAGAACTATATATGCCCCCAGAGCATTAGTTACAATGCCTGCCTCCGGGCCCTGGGGGGTTGCGTCGACACATGAATTTTTCTTATCTGACCTTTGAACTATTTTTAATGAAATGGCTGTTATAGAAATTTTATCGGTTGGACTTGGGGAAAAAGGGTGTGTGGGGGGGGGGGGGGCTAGTTGCCCTCAGATAACTTTTGACTCTTAAAAATTGAACTATAACTTTCAATTTCCAATAAAATGAGCCCAATCTGAAGTTTATACGAGCATCCTTTTCATAAGAACCATATACCACCCCAGGACAACACTTACAACGCCTATCCCCCAGGCTCTGGGGGGAGTTTTGTTATTTATTTTTTGAACAATTTCCAAAACACTGGCTATCTCAAAATTTTTAGCGGACGGGTTTGGCGAAAAAAAACCGGGGGGCGGGGGGCTAGTTTAACTCTCTTAAAAAGTGAACTAGAGATTTTAATTTCCAATCAAATGAGCCCTCTATGAAGTTTATACGAGCATCCCTTTCATAAGAACCATACATGCCCTTTGGACATAACTTAGAACGCCTTCCGCTGGGCCCTGGGGGGTTCTATTGACACCGGAGTTTTTCTTATCCGACCTTTGAACTATTTTTAACAAAATGTCTATTTCAAAATTTACATCAGATGGGTTTGGAAAAAGAAGGCATGGGGGGGGGGCGAGATGCCCTCGGATCTCTTTTGACTATTAAAAAGTGAGCTCAAACTTTCAATATCCAATGAAATGAGCCCGCTCTGAAGTTTGTAAGAGCAACCTTTTCATACGAACAATATATTCCCCAGGGCATAACTTACAACACCTGCCCTCGGGCCCTGGGGGGTTGTGTTGACCCCTGAGTTTTGGTTATATGGTCTTTGAACTATTTAAAAAAAATAACTATCTAAAAGGTCTTATCGGATGGATTTGAGGAAAAAAGGGCGTGGCGGGGGGGGCTAGCTGCCCTCCAATCTCTTTTGACTCTTAAAAAGTGAACTAGAACTTTTAATTTCCAGTCAAATTTTTCCTCTTTGAAGTTAATACGAGCAACCCTTCCATAAGACCCATATATGCCCCCAGGGCATAACTTACAACGCCTGCCCTCGGGCCCTGGGGGGTTTTGTCGACACCGGAATTTTTGTTATGTGATCTTTGAACTATTTTAAAAGAAATAGCTATCTTAAAATTTTTATTCGATGCTTTTGGAAAAAAAGGGTTTGGGGAGGAAGCTGGTTACCCTCCAATCTCTTTTAACGCTTAAAAAGTGAACTATAACTTTTTATTTCCAATCCAAAGAGCCCGTTTTGAAGTTTATACGAGCATTCCTTCCATAAGAACCATATATGCCCCCAGGGCATAACTTATAACCCTTGCCCTGAAGACTGTGGGGGCAGTGTCCTGCTCAAAAATATAATTTCAGAACTTTCAACTACATAGAACAAAATGGCTATATCAAAATTTTGATTGAATGTGTTTGGGGAAATGGTGGGCATGGAAGGGGTGTCATTTGCCTTAGAATCACTTTCGACTATTAAAAGACGGAACTAGCTATTTAAATTTCCAATCGAATGAGCCCTTTCTGAAGTTTCAACCACAACGCTGTCTATAGAAAATCTTATATGCCCCCAGGGCATAAATTTTAACACCTGCTCTCTGGCCCTGGGAGACTGTATCGACCCCTGAGTTTTCGTTATGTGGCCTTTGAACTATTTTTTAAAAAAACTGTCTCAAAAGTCTTATCGGATGGGTTTAAGGAAAAAAGGGCGTTGAGGGGGGGGGGGGCTAGGTGCTCTCCAATCTCTTTTGACTCTTAAAAAGTGCACTAGAACTTTCAATTTCCAATCAAATGCTCTCTCTTTGAAGTTAATACGAGCATCCCTTCCATAAGACCCATATATGTCCCAGGGCTTAACTTACAACGCCAGCCCCCGGGCCCTGGAGGGTTGTGTCAACACCGGAATTTTTGTTATATGATCTTTGAGCTATTTTATAACAAAATAGCTACCTCAAAATTTTAATTGGATGCATTTGGGAAAAAAGGGTTTGGGAGGGAAGTTGGTTACCCTCCAATATCTTTTGACGCTTAAAAAGTGAACTAGAACTTTCAATTTCCAATCAAATGAGCCCTCTCTGAAGTTTATACGAGCATTCCTTCCATAAGAACTATATATGCCCCAAGGGTATAACTTATAACCCTTGCCCCTGAAGACTGTGGAGGGAGTCTCCTGCTCAAACAAATAATTTCCAGAACTTTCAACTACATTGAACAAAATGATTGTATCAAAATTTGGATTGGATGCATTTGGGGAAATGGTGGCCATGGAAGGGGTGTCAGTTGCCTTAGAATCACTTTCGACTATTAAAAGACGGAACTAGCCATTTAAATTTCCAATCAAATGAGCCCTTTCTGAAGTTTCTACGACAACGCCTTCTATAAAAACCTCATATACCCCCAGGGCATAACTTAAAACCCTTGCCCTGAGGGTTGTGGGGGAGTGTCCTCCTCCAAAACATATTTTCCATCTGGAAATCAACTAGGCTGAACAAAATGGCTATCTCAAAATTTTGATTGGATGTGTTTGGGTGAATGATGGGCGTGGGGGGCTAGTTGCCCTCCAATCACTTTCGACTATTAAAGAGGGCACTAACCCTTTGAATTTCCAATCGAATGAGCCTTTTTTAAAGCTTCTACAACAACGCCTTCTATAAAAACCTTATATGCCCCCAGGGCATAACTTAAAACCCTTGCCCTGAGGGTTGTGGGGGAGTGACCTCCTCCAAAAAATAATGAACATATGGAAATCAACGTATGGAATCTGGAAATCAACTACGCTGAACAAAATGGCTCTCTCAAAATTTTGATTGGATGTGTTTGGGGGGATGATGGGCGTGGGGGGGGATAGTTGCCCTTCAATCACTTTCGACTATTAAAAAGGGCACTAGAACTCTCGATTTCCAATCGAATGAGCCCCCATTGAAGTTTCTACGACAATCCCTTCCATAAGAGGTGCCTCTGGGGAAAAAAAGTAATAATACTAATAAGTAAATAAATAATAAAACATTGGAGCCGTATGGCCTTTACTATAGGCAACGCTAAATCCTTGCCTCTGAAATGAGACATCTAAGACTTTGAATTTCAACCTCCTTCAAATAAGCCTCTTATAATTTAACGTTTCCAATTCTATTTCAAGTAATGCCCTTTATTATTGAATCTAAGCAACAAAACTCATATTGTATGTCATGAATATATTGTTTTCGGTATTCGAAAGATCCATAACTTTCAATTTCAACATTTTTCAAAAAACTTCCCTTATAAATTTAACAGTAGTTTAAGTTTAATATTAATTTAGTGCGCTTTTTTTCTATTTTAAACATCAAAATTCTTTTTTATGTCATGAATATATTCTTTTCTTAGTACCTGAGACATCTAAGACTGATTTTCAGCCTCCATCAAATACGCCCTTTATAATTTAACATTATTTCAATTTTAATTCAATTAAATTGTACAACCACTGACAAATATTAGGTGTATAAACTATTTATTTTAGAGACATGAAAAAAAGTTAACTTCTTGAAAAAAATCTATGTCATGAATAATAAAATATCACTACAAAAGCTATTTTTCTAAAAAAAAAAAAAAAAAAAAAACATGACGATCATACGTATACCATTTTCATTTCATACTCCAAAAAAATTTCATAACTAATTTTTCGTTAAAAGCATATACTACTACTACTACTACTAACAACTCACCGCAGCACCAAGCCGCCTGAGGCCAAAACAGCTATACACGCTCCTCCTCCACCCCAATCTATTCAAAGCCGCCCTTTTTACACCCACCCACAAAGTTCCTATTTCCTTTCAATCTTTCTTTATGACGTCCTCCCACCCCAGACGAGGACAACCTACTTTCCGTTGAGCCCTAGACGGTTGGCAGAAAAGAACAATCTTCGGCAATCTGTCATCCTTCATCCGCACAACGTGCCCTAGCCATCTCAACCTGTCTTTCATTATAGCCCTAGAGAGCGGTACTGAACCACATTTTTCGTATAGCCTATTGTTTGAAATAGGGTCAGTCAGCCGGGTACCCAGAACAATCCTTAAGCAATTTCTCTGGAAAATATCTAGCAAATCTTCATCCGCTTTTCGAAGCGTCCCTGCTTCAGAGCCGTATATGAACACTGTCATCACTGTAGCTTCTACTATTCTAATCTTGGTTTGCAGACTTATCTTCCTATTCTTCCAGACATTTTTTAACTGTGAAAAAACACCCTGAGCCTTGACTATTCCATTTTTAACATCTTCACTGCTCCCACCATATTTACTAATAATACTACCAAGGTAAGTGAAGCTGCCCACCTTTAAATCTTTTCATTGCCCAGCGTCACCTTTTCATCTTCACTTATTCCTAGCCTTAGTGACTTAGTCTTCCTAACATTAATTTTCAAACCAATTCTAGCACCCGGAATTCGCTAAACCTCTAAAACTTCATTCATTTTGCTCACACTTTCATCTAGGATGCTTAAATCATCAGCATCTAAGTCCAGGAGACTTTTTCCTCCCCATTTGATTCCGTGGTCTCCCATTGCCTTTCCTGTGCTCCTTAAGACAAATTCCATCAAAATAATCCATATAAAAGGGGATAGAACACAACCCTTCTTAACTCCTGATTTAATACAAAACCAGCTGCTAACCTCATTTCCTACCATAACCACAGCAATGTTATTCTCGTACATAGCACTAATCATTTTAATGTATTTGTCTGGTATACCATACAAGGATAAGACTTTTACTAAAGCTATTCTATCAACAGAATCGAACGCTTGCTCATAATCTATAAAACCGAGGACCAAAGGTGTTTGATAACTCAGGTACTTCTCAATTATTAGCCTAAGAGTGAAAATTGGGTCGACACATCCTCTAACTTTTTTAAAACCGCACTGTTCTTCTCTTAAAACTTTGTCTACGGCATCTCTCAGTCTAAAAAGTATCATATTACTAAGTAATTTACTACCTACAGAGACCAGACTAATGCCTCAATAATTACCACACTCACTTTTATCACCTTTTTTTTATAAAGTGGCTTAATTAAGGTTTTCCTAAAATCGTTAAGTACTTCCCCTTTTTAAAAAATCATATTCATAATCTTCAGTAACTTATTTCTAACCTCAGAGCCACCATATTTAAGAAACTCATTTACCACCATATCAGCACCTGGAGCCTTATTATTCCTTAATCCTTTTAGTACGGTTGCTAATTCCTCCTCACACAACAAATCTTCCTTCACATCCAAAGTATCACAAACTTTTTCATTTTCCTCTATATTTTTTCCTGCAACTCTATCTCGGTTATGCAAATTCTCAAAATGTTCGGCCCATCTCTCTTTAGTTTTTTCCTTATTGCTAATTGCGACCCCATTCCTACCTTTAACTGGGCCAAGTCCGGATTGACTACTCCCTCTCAATTTGTTAACATGCCAGTACAATATTTTACTATTAATCCGTCTAGCAGCATCTTCCAGATTCTCGGCAGTTTTATCCATAGCCTCCATTTCATAACTTCTTTGTTCATATTTTAGAGCTTTTTCCGCTGTTATTACAATCCTTTTATTTCTATATGATTTATCACTTAAACAAACATTATGAAATTAATGTCTCAATTATTTCAAAAATAAATCTTTTCAACTAATATTCTTAGCTGCTGTCCTAGCTTTCTTTCCTAAGACACCTTCAGCAACTTCGCAAATTATTTTTCTCAAATTATTCCGACCATCTTCTACATTATCAAATTTTAAACTCTTAAGTTTAGTATTCAACTGTTCCTGGAAAGTTTCTCTCAAATTTTCATCCTAGAGTCTACCAAATCATAACTTCCCGGGAGGTAGTTACCCTTCCAATATTTCAGCTTTAAATTAACCCTTGACACTACTAGATGGTGATCTTTACTTTTAACATCAATAACAGCACTTCTACATACACTCGTATATTGTATTGATCCTGCCAGTCTTCGGTTTACTATAACATAATGAATAAGGTTTGCTGTCTTACCATCACGTGAATACCATGTTAACTTATGAGCCATTTTATGACCAAACACCGTATTCGTTATAACTAGATTGTTATACCTACAAAATTGCAACTGTAATTTCTGGACCTTTTCCGGACCTTTCAACTACGCTGAAAAAAATGTCTTTCTCAAAACTTTGATTGGATGTGTCTGGGAAAATAATGGGCTTGGAGGAGGGGGGCTATTTGCCGTCCAATCACTTTTGACTATTAAAATGGGCACTAGCCCTATCAGTTTCCAATTGAATGAGCCCTTTCGAAGTTTCTACAACAACTCCTTCTATGCGAAGTGCCCTGGCCTAAAAAAAAACAAAGAAAAACAAAAAAAAAAAAAAAAATAAATAAAATATTATGCTCAAATTGCTTTGCACACAATTACCCACAGCTCACAGCACAATTTCCAATCGAACAAGCCCCTTTCGAAATTTCTACGATAAAACTTTTTATACAAAGTGCTCTGGTCTAAAAAAAAAAGGAATAATAATAATAATAATATTAATAATGACAATAATAATAATAATATTACATTGTGTCCACATTGTTCTTTATTTTGGCAGCGTTACTGCACTGCCTATTGGATTATTTTGATGGATTTTGTCTTAAGGAGCACAGGAAAGACAATGGGAGACAACGGAATAAAATGTGGAGGAAAAAGTCTCCTGGACTTAGATTATGCTGATGATTTAAGCATCTTAGATAAAAATGTGAGCAAAATGAATGAAGTTTTAGAGGTTTTGCGAGTTCAGGGTGCTAGAATAGGTTTTAAATTAATGTTAAGAAGGCTAAGTCACTAGGGCTAGAAATAAGTGAAGATGAAAAATTGATGTTGGGTAATGAAAAGATCAGGTGGGTAGCTTCACTTACCTTGGTAGTATTATTATTAAAGACGGTGGGAGCAGTGAGGATGTTAAAAGTAGAATAGCCAAGGCTCAGGGTATTTTTTCACAGTTAAAAAAAGTTTGGAAGAATAGGAGGATAAGTCTGCAAACAAAGATTAGAATATTAGAAGCTACAGTGATGACAGTAGTCAAATGTGGCTCTGAAGCATGGGCACTTCGAAAAGCGGATGAAGATTTGCTAGATGTTTTCTAGAGAAATTGCTTAAGGATTGTTCTGGGTACCCGGCTGACTAACCGTATTTCAAACAATTGACTGTGCGAAAAACGTGTTTCAATGCCGCTCTCTAGGGCTATAATGAAAGAAGGGTTGAGATGGCTAGGGCATGTTGTGCGAATGAAGGATGACAGATTGCCGAAGATTGTTCTTTTCGGCCAACCGTCTAGGGCTAAACGTAAAGCATGTCATCCTTGTCTGGGGTGGGAGAACGTCATAAAGAAAGATTTAAGGGAAATGGGAACTTCCTGGGAGGGTGTAAAGAGGGAGGTTTCGAATAAATTAGGATGGAGGAGGAGCGTGCGTAGTTGTGTTGGCCTGGGGCGGCTTGGTGTTGCGGAGAATTGTTAGTAGTAGTAGTATGATCTTTGGACTATTTTTTCAACAAATGGCTGTTTCAAAATTTCTATCACATGTATTTCGGAAAAATACGATGTGTGGGAGTGGGGGAGGGGGGTCTAAAGAGCAAAAAAACAAATAAATAAATAACACATTGTGTCCACATCGCTATTTACTTAGGCAGCGCTATTGCCCTGCCTATGTATAAGTAAAATAACAAGTTTTGTTTAAACTAAAAGTCAGGAGCAAAATTAAAACTTAAAACAGACAGAAATTATTCCGTATGTGAGGGGGCCTCAATACCTCGCTCTTTACGCCAAACTGTTTCAGTGCTCTAAAAAGCTTTTTGTTCTAAAAAGCAGGGGTTCTTAAAGAATTTGAACAAAAGGTCAGACTTTTCCGTGAGAAACAAGGGCTGGATAATAATTTCTGTTCATTTTAAGTTCTGCTGAAAAACCTTTTTTTCTAATTTAATTTTTGATCGTTTTTCAAATCATGCCAGGAAATCCCCATCTTTCCGTGTAAAATTTTCCTCAGAACATTCCTTACCCCCGTAGAAAATCCCCTCCAAAAAATCCCCCCAATAAAAATCTGTATATTTCCCAATAAGAAACACTATATGTAAGCAATGGGTAAATTCCATAACTTACAGCCCTTCCCCCAGGGGCTGTGGGGGGTCATGTGATCCACAGAGGCATTGTTACTGTAGCTTTGTTTATGATTTAATTGGTATGACTCAATTAAAACACCAGTCATTTATATACAACATAGTATAATTACACACTACCTTTTAAAGGGAGGGGCAATGAATTTGAAAAGCCGCATTTGAAACAAAGTCACTCCGCCGTATTGCTGGCCTTACGTACCTGAACAGGATCTCTATTATTAGGCTGTTTTAAAGCCTCAAGATCAAACACACCATACTTGATAAAATTAAACTGCAACGACTTAATTGGCTAGGCCACATCCAGCGTATGGAAAATTCTCGTCTGCCGAAAGTAGTCTTCGATGGTCGCGTGCATGGTTCTCGCCCCAGAGGTCGGCCCCCTAAGAGATGGAAAGACAACTTCTCTACACTCAACGTGCCGCTACTTTTACGACTGACTGAAGATAGATGCTCATACAGACGCCACATCAATAACGTAGTGAATGAAGAGGCCCCAAAACGACCTTCGAGGACGGATGGGACTTAAGTCAAGTAAGTTAAGTCAAGTAAGTCAATGAATCTCTTATTAAAGGAACGCATACCGGAGGCTTCAAAATGAAGACCCTATTTTTTCAGACGTTTTTGAGGAAATAATCAAGCAGTGGCAGATTCGATATACGGTTTAGTTAAGTTGCTTCTTGGTATTGGTTAACTCTAAGAGAATTTTTCTCATATTTTGTACGAAACTGCGAAGCAATTAAAAACAATAAAAATCATTTGACAAATATTCAGGTCACTAACCAAAATCCTAATTTCTAACATGGTTGTTGCTCCTCCTTCTTATAATATGTCTTGAAAATGAAATTCTAGAATGTTTCATATTTAGCCCCTTCATATTTTGATTAATCCTTTCTTATTGCGTAAAACAAATAAGCGTAAGCAAGCTTTTTCTTTCCTGAGCTAAGGTCATACAAATGTTAGAAAATAATGAAAAATGGGTAGAGAGGGTTGGGAAGATGGCTGACAAAACTCTGTGTTGATAAGTTTGCCTTTTGTGGCTTTTTGTCGCAGTTACCTGATATTTTTTGTTCATTTTTTACTGGTAGTCAAACTATAGCGTAACAATTAGCCAAACCATAAAATTACCAAACTCTTTTGACAAATGCTTATTTACTAATATATAAACCAAAATCCTAATTTATGAGCAAATTCTAGCCCCCTCCCTGAAGAACTTGTCCAGCAGAAAGAATTAAACGTCAAGTACGTTATACATATAACCTCTGTTTAGAATAATCCAAACTTATTCTGTAAAGTAGATACGCCTAAATTAACCCTGAACTCTTGGAGAATTGTTGCAAAATGTGAAACATTAGTGCAGGGAGCAGTACTTAAAGGGAGGAGGGCTATCTGACGCGTCTTTGTGCTGACATATTGGTCTTAGGTGGCCTCTTTTTCAGATGATCTGTGGTATAATGAGTGGTAGGTTACTTTTGTATATGGCAATAACTATTAATTTTAAGTTTTGATGTCACCTTTTATATTCAATAAGAAAAAACATTTTTACAATCACGAAAAAATAAAAGTCATGAAGGTATCGGTCCACTTGTTATTTCTAACTGAATAACTGAACCCATGTTTGACCTTTTCTTCCTTCTTTTTTTTTGTCATAGTATCATATATTTCCAAAAGGAAACTTTATTGTACCCTATTTTTCCAGTTCCACTTCAAAACTTTTTATATTACAGCAATTTGCTGTATTACAGCGAAGTACTTGATTTTCTTGAATTTTCAATTTCAAAGCGCTTGATTTCCTTGCTTTTATTAAACATATAGCTTTTATATTATTGCACTTGCTGCTTCTTTTAAATCAAGCATAGAGTGAATTGTTGAAATATGCTATATATATATATATATATATATATATATATATATATATATATATATATATATATATATATATATATATATATATATATATATATATATATATATATATATATATATATATATATATATATATATATATATATATATATGTATATATATATATATATATATATATATATATATATATATATATATATATATATTACAATAAACAGGTTCAAAATTCGCAGCAAAACAATACATTTCTTGTAATGGCTGACGACCAAATAAAAATATCCTAAGGGAATATTCTAAGGAATTTTATAAGGAATTCTAAGGAATATTCTAAGAGTTAAATATCTTAACTCTTTTTGAAATCTTGCTTTTTAAGATTCTAATTCTTGTTTTTGCATCAATCAGCTCTCCCTCAACAGTTATTTGCTTTAGAAAATTTATTTGCAAAAAAAATATAGAAAAACAGGCAGAAAATGAATTTTGGATAAGAAAAGAATAAAGAAGCTTAGTAGCCCTCTGTAATAAATTCTATTTTTCAGTTTCAAAGCTTTGGCTTTCGTCCGAATTGAAGCAAAGAAACTTTTGCTGACTACAATGGCAGAACAGTTATATAAAGTGTAGATTATATACACCTGACTGATTTATATAATGCTATTATAAAACGTTGACTTGGGAACAGCAGTCATTTTCTGTGAAAAAGTTAGATCTGGAAATGTTTTAAATGAAAAAAGTTAGTTAGAAAAGCTAGTTAAAAAATAAGCTGAATAATTGTATTAAAGTAAAATATAACAAGCTAGATAAAAAGCTAAGCTAAAAATAGGAAAAACCACAAAATTCTCAACATCCACTGCCAGCAAAGAATGGCTAACCAACCCATCCTCAACAAGATGGGTCACTTGTGACAGATGTCACAAGAGTTCACCGATGGAGATACCTTGGCAACGTACTAGGTATGCACAATCCCCAGCTATTAAATACAGCGCTCAACTGGAAACCATCAGGTCCATGCCACAGAAGCAGACCCAGAAACACCATTCACCGAACGAGCCAGACAGATCTGCGAAACCAGAATGCGTCAATCCAGCCTCAGTGGGAGAATATACTGGCACTAAACCTGCGGGAAGATTGGTGGCTCCTTTTTGATACATTGAATTTCTCTAGAGGCACAGGTGGATCTAAGGTCCGAACTTAATAGAAAGATTTTAAACACCTTAAGAGAGACAACAACAAACCATTGCTGGGAACATGGAAGAAGAAGGGTGAGGAGCCCACGAAGACGTATGCTGTCTGCAGTCTATTAAATAAAAAAAAACAAGTTTTTTTTAACTGAAAGTAAGGAGCGACATTAAAACTTAAAACGAACAGAAATTCGAACCACATATGAAAGGGGCTGTCCCCTCCTCAACGCCTCGCTCTTTACGCTAGAGTTTTTATTGTTTAAAAAATTAGAGTTGTGACAAAGAGACAGACTTTAACGTAAAGAGTGAGGCGTTGAAAAGGGGACAGCCACTTTCATATACGGAATAATTTCTGTTCGTTTTAAGTTTTAGTGTCGCTCCTTACTTTCAGTTAAAAAAAACTTGTTTTTTTTATTTAATTTCTGATCGTTTTTTAGTTAATGCAGCTTTTATTTTGGCTCACCGTCATTGAATAAGTAAAACAAAATTTGCATATTAATTTTACTTTTCTTGTGCTAAATGGCATTCTCTAAATTTTGTTCTGACGTAATTTACAAATTAACTTACGTAACGAACTTCTATATTCGTATAATTTTATTACGTATATTATTGTGAATCTAAAATTTTTATACGTATATATTGTGAATGTAAAATTTGTTAAATAATGCTGGGAAATCCGGCACCCCCTGCATAGAAATGTCCCTTACCCCAAGGAAATATCCTCCACGAAAAGATTCTCCCGTGTAACCCCCTCCTCCATCCCCCCCCCCTCCCAGAAAAATCCTTCCTGAAAACGTCTGTATACTTCCCAATAACCAATACTAGGCTATATGTAAACAATGGGCAAAGTTCATAACTTACAGCCCTTCCCCTGGGAACTGTGGCGCATTAAGTCATACTAAGAGACATATTTATTAGATTTTCGACTATCCAGAACAAAAGTGGCCATCTCGAAATCTTGATTGGGTGACTTTGGGGAAAAAATGAGTGTGGGAGGGGGCCAATTTGCTTTCTAGTCTTTTTGGTCACGTAAAAAAGGCTATAGAAGTTCTAATTTTCATTCGGATGAGCCCTATTGCGATATTCTATGACTACTGGATCAATGCGATCACCCCTGGGAAAAGAAACAAATAAACACGGATCCGTGATCTTTCTTCTGACAAAAAATACAAAATTCCACATTTTTTCAGATAGGAGTTTGAAACTTCTACAGTAGGGTTGTAGGGTTCTCTGATACGCTGAATCTGACGGTGTGATTTTCATTAAAGTTCTATGACTTTTAGGGGTTGTTTCCCCCTTTTTTCGAAAATAAGGCAAATTTTCTCAGGCGTGTAAGTTTGGATGGGTAAGACTAAACTTCATGAAACTTATATATTTGAAATCAGCCTAAAAATTTCATTCGTTTGATGTATCTATTGGTATCAATATTCCGGTTTTTTAGAGTTTCGGTTACTATTGAGCCGGGTCGCTCCTTACTTACAGTTCGTTACCACGAACTGTTTGATTTAATAAGTCCTCGCTTCAAACCCGGGAGAAGGCAAGCGAGACATTACCCAAGCTCTTTTTTTTATTTGCCGATGTTACAACGTGAGAGAATCGGTATATCGATAGATCGTAAAATTTAGATGGCATTTAAGGCCTAAAGAGACTTAGTCACGTCTTTCGCTTCCAGGAAAACATTACCTAGAAAAACAGTTTTATTTAAAAAATTAAATTATTTTTAAACATATCAGAATATAATTAAAAGAAAAGTGTTTTTTAGATTAGAAAACAAATTCGTTCTTTACTCATTTATTCTGCCAACGTAATCGTAAAAGTGGAACTTGTCCAAAAAGATTCACCCACCAATTTGTTACAATGTAGAATATTCTCGCAGCAGACATTGTTCACAGAACGCTGTTTTTATTACTTCTTTAAGAGGATCGTAAGCGATTTTTATATAGGAAAACGATAATTGCAAAAACTATAGCATGCAATTCTTATTCCAAATATAACGAATAAACATAGAGGCAAAATCCTCGCTAGTCTTTGCCAGTTACTCTAATCATCCGTTCTAGAATTTACAGTCTAAAAAACGCAGGAACCAAATATTTCTAGATTATTTTGTCAGAAAATTTTCCCTTCCCTCGAAAGCTAAATCGATAATGAAATGAACTAAATTGTGAAATACTTCCCTCTTCAATGCAGTTAAAAATGTTCATCGATTCCTTAATTAAAGCCTCATGAAAAATATCTAACTCCAATATATATTATATATTATGATATACTCCTGTTTTGATCTTATTATCTATTTCATAATGTTTGGTTGCTTTTGTTCCATTTCTTCTTTATTCGGTTTTGGTTACACAAGAGCAAACAATGGTGCAATTTTCACAGACTTTTATCTTTTAGTAAGACCTTGTATTCTTATTAGATCCTTCATATTATTTCCTAAGAACCAAGAGAAATCGAGAACCCCTCTTACCTCCTCGCGTGGCGCTAGATAATCTACCATCCCATCCCAACCACATTTTATTATCGATTTATATCTTACAAAAGTATCTCTCAAAGTCTTTAAAAAAAATTATCTTTGCGAATTTGATTAACTAAAAAATTCCATAAAATTCCGGGTATTCTTAGACATTTGTGTTAGGTACAATTAGTTATACGAACCATACCTACGTAGTTAAAATCCCGGAGGCTTTTTCAGGGAAGAGCAAAAACAAATAATAATCGGTGTCAGTATACATATATATATATATATATATATATATATATATATATATATATATATATATATATATATATATATATATATATATATATATATATATATATATATATATTTATGAAATAATCCTTTAAATAAGGTCCCACCCCTCCCCAAAACCTGTAAATCTTACAAAATAGACTACCTCACTCTTTCATTCCAAGAGCATTTTGGGATTAAATCCTAAAAACGAACCCCACATTTCCCTCTATAAAATGAACCCCACTTTTTACGAGAAAGTCTTATAAAAATGAATATCTCACTGTTCCATTCCGATTCCATTTTATTATTGATTCATATTCTACAAAAGTATATCCTCACAATCTTTAAAATTAAATGTAACTGTGTAAATCCTATAAACTGAAACTTCAGTCTATTTCTGGAAATTCTCATTAACTTCAATTTCTCCCTAAATCCCCGACCATAGAACCTTGCAGGCGGTTGTTTGAAGTTTGATGTTGAATCTTTTGTTTTTCATTGAATTAATAAGTCTTATGACATCATGGAATATATTTGTTTTAAATACACTTAGTTACCCTAAACATGCAGATACAATTAAAACCCGAAGGATTTTTCAATAAACAGCAACACCGAAGACATAATTAGCATTAGTAAATTTATCTGGAATAATTCTATTTTTCAGGGAGCTGCCCCCTCTGTACCCCACTATTTAGAAGAAATTCTTACGAAAAAATGTTTGAATGGCTGTCTATTCAATTCGAAGTAATTTAGTTTGAAATAACAATGTTTGAAATAACTTACAATGTTTGTAATAACTTGTGACTAAGTGAGTTCTACGAACTAAAAAGTTCGGTTTAATTCTTGAAATTCTGAGAAATTCGTATTTCTCAGAATTCGTATTCGCTTAGTTAAACAATATGCATGTGCAATTAAAATTCCAAAGGCATTTTGAGGGAAGTGCAACAACAAAGAGATAATCAGCAGATCTCTAATTTGGTCGTGTTTTCCTTGGAGTCCAAAAGCACTTAGAAATTGGTTGATATTATCGAAAATTTTCTAATGAAACTTCTTAAATAAAGTAAGCCTTTTGTCTGGCTTGGATGAGATAAATGTGTATTAAAACTGAAAGAAAAGGAATAATTTAACAACATCCTTAAGATATGGTGGATAAAGCAGGGTATAGTTAAGTAAAATCTTGAGTAGAGCTATATCACCATCATATCTCCTGCTTAAGCTAAGAGGTTCAAGTTTAAGGATGAAAATGTCAACAAAAATAAAATACGGGCAGTCATTATGAAAAATGTTCGTCTAACTTTAAACAAACTCATACTGAGAAACAAAAGTCGAATGGACCGATTACTGTTTTTTGTTTTTGTTTTCAAGTCAAAGGGAGAGCTTCTTGGATGACAATCGTGTTATATGTCGTCTATGGGTGCAAAATTTTGCATTTTTCAATTGGGTATGGGTTCAGTAATTTCCGCAAAACCGGCATTAATAATTTAGTTAAATTTTTATACCTTTTCTCTATATGACGTATATAGCTTGTGCTATATTGCATATATAGCTTTATGCAATCTCACAACCCCCAGTGAGCTATTTGGTGGTGGACCTAGCCCTTAATCCACCTCCCAATTGAGTTTGAGATTAGATGTGCTACCGATAAAAAATAAGTTGTTGTTTGAAAATAAACCTCTTAAGCCTCTTAATAATTTTATGTGCGGAAAGGTAACCAACAATGGTACATTTTTTTTCACAATACAAGGATTTCTGAATCTAAATGAACCCATTCACAGTGAGCGTGAGGTAGTCAAAAAGTTGAGGCTCTGGGAGGCAGAAAATTGGAACTGTAAGTTTTCAAAGTTAGCTTTTAACATTTATTTATGGATATTTCCTTCCGCGACAACTCCTTAAGTTTTCTCAACTACCAATTATGAAATGCTTCGTGGGCCATGAAATGAAGGTGAAATTCGTACAAGCACGGGATCTTGCTAGGTACCTCCTGGAGAGTATTTTTAACAGGTCTTATAAAAAATAAGAAAAATAATGAATCTCAAACATCATCTTCAGAAATCTTACATACATCGGGCAAATTTGAGAACTTGGCAAAACAAAGCTCCATTTCTTTCTTTTTTTTTTCCAACTTACGATATAGTTTTTAAACATTCCTTCATTTTCTTATAGCAAATTGTCTTTTTCTTTGTCCAGTTAATCTTTGTCCTTAAAACGATTAGTTGGAAGTGTTTTAGAGCTGTCTTTTTTATCTGTTAAATCCAACACAATTACTTTTGACGAAGAAGCTTTTTCTTCATGGAACATTTTAAGGAGTAGGCCAAAAAAACTAAAGACTCGAGGATTTCTAGGGATATAAGTATTTTTTGCTATTTTACTGACAATTAAAATGATGTATGTAAATTCGGAAGTTGGAGTCACGCTAAATGGATGAGTGACAAAGGAATGCAATAACATTCGTAATGAAATAGTGTTTTAAGTTTACCTGGGCTATGAAAATTCGCGCTATATTTTGTGTAAGCTCAAGCGATAATTTCGAGGGGACCTGTGCCACATTATCATCAGGCTTGATGAATTAGGAAATTAAAAGACATTGAATGTAAAAATTCAACAAGACTGGCGATGATGTGGCAATGATTCGGTCAAAATTATCTCTTGTAACTCCACAAAGTATAGCTGGATAATCAGGGCTGACCTTAGATAACTTTTAAAAAAAGGAAATATTAATTCTAGATAAACCTGGTTACACTTTAAATGTAAGGAATCGAGAGTATTGCCAACATGGATGCAAAACAGCTTATATGCAAGCTGAGTATAAGGCTTCAATAAGAGAAGATCTTACAGTAAATTAATTAAAAAAAACTTTTTCCACAAAATAAGTTTTTCCAAGAAAAGTAAAGAACTCAATTAAAAAAAAATGAGCAAAAATAAAATCAAATAATCTACCAAGCGTGAAACTGCCACAAATCAGTATCTATATTTAAATAAAACCGAAAAATATAAATGCTTTAACTTTTATAACTTTAATAAATCCAATAATATTAACATTTTGATTACTAAATATCAGTATATGCATATTAAACTGACAATGCACATTCATTTGTATTTTTTTCAGAAAGTGCAAATTTTGTTCTGGCCTTGGGAAGGCATAGGGGTTTTTAGTCCAATTTATGTTAATTTCTGCTCGTTTTGAGTTTGACTCGGTTATTTATTGTAATTTCTGTTCGTTTTGGGTTTCATTTATTTATCCATGCTGATTTGAGGTAGTTTCACGCTTGGTAGATTATTTGATTTTATTTATGCTCATTTTTTGTTTAATGGAGTTCTTTACTTTTCTTTATAAAACTGATTTTGTGGAAAAAGTTTTTTAATTAAGTTCTGTTCGTTTTAAATTGACATAGTCTTTTCAGGGAAAAAGAAAATAATACTTTAAATCTTTTCCTTTTTTTTAAGGCTTTATAGTTTGGCCTGCTATTTGTATGCTGGAGAAAAATCAGTAATTTTTAAAAACATGCACCCTTTTAAAAATCTGGACACAGATAGTACTGTTTAATTTAGTTGCATACCTCCTCTAGTTTACCTGAAATAAAATACGTGATACCATTCGCAAAAAAAATATTTTTAATTTCTTTGATGGTTTGGATACACTAACGTTATTTTGATTTGGTTAAGTTCTAAGAGCAGAAATAGTCCCGAAAGTTTAAACATAATACCCTCAATCGTTCTTGGGATACTGCTGAGATGCCTTATTGGGAATTAGCATTAAAACAGTGCATTCTGATTTAATCCTAAGGATTTTTTTTTTCTTTTAATAACAGAAAAATGGGAGGGTTGGCGTGGGAGGGAGATTAGTTGCCCTCCAATCACTTTCGAAAATTAAAAAGGGCATCAGCCCTTTCTATTTGCAATCGAATGAGTCCTTTTCGAAATTCCCACGACAACCATTTAGATACGAAGTGCCCTGGTGTAAACAACAATAAAAATAATACATTATACCCACATCAATCTTTCATAGGCAGCGCGCTAGCGCTGCCTAAGTTAAGAATGATGTGGGCACAATGTGTTTTATTTTTCTTCTTCTTCAGTCAGGCACTTCGTATCGAAGGAGTTATCGTAGAAACTTCGAAAAGGGCTCATTCAATTGGAAATTGGAGTGTCTAGTGCCCTTTTTAATAGTCGAAAGTGATTGGAGGGCAACTAGCCCCCCCCCCCCTCCCACGCCCATCATTCCTCCAAACACATCCGATCAAAATTTTTAGATAGCCATTTTGTTCAGCGTAGTTAATTCCCAGATAGAAAATAGGTTTTTGAGGAGGACACTCCCCCACAACCCTCGGGGCAAGGGTTTTAAGTTATGCCCTGAGGGCATATAGGAACGAAGTTGGCACAATGTACTATGAATAACTTTTTTCCTTTAGGGCAGGGCACTTCATATGGAAGGGGTCGTCGTAGAAACTTCAAAAAGGGCTCATTCGATTGCAAATTGAGAGTTCTAGCGCTCTTTTTAATAGTAGAAAGTGATTGGAGGGCAACTACCCCCCCCCCCCCGCCCATCATTCCCCCAAACACATCCAATCAAAATTTTGAGATAGCCATTCTGTTCAGCGTAGTTGATTTCCAGATAGAAAATATGTTTTTGAGGAGGACACTCCCCCACAGCCCTCAGGGCAAGGGTTTTAAATTATGCCCTGGGGCCATATAAGGTTTTATAGAAGGCGTTGTTTTAGATACTTCAGAACAGGCTCATTCGATTGGAAATTCGAAGGGCTAGTACCCTTTTTAATAGTCAAATGTGATTGGAAGGCAACCAGTCCCCCCCCCCCACGCCCATCATTCCCCCAAACACATCCAATGGAAATTGACAGTTTTTTGACATGGAAATTGATTGGAAATTGACAGTTCTAGTTCCCTTTTAAATAATCGAAAGTGATTGGAGGGCAACTAGCCCCCCCCCCTACCCATCAGTCCCCCAAACACATTTAATCAAAATTTTGAGATAGCCATTTTGTTCAACGTAGATGATTTTCAGATAGAAAATATTTTTGAGCAGGACACTCCCCCAAAACCCTGAGGGCAAGGGTTTTAAGTTATGCCCTGGGGGCATATAAGGTAAAAATTCCCATTTTGTTATAGAAAATATATTTTTGAGGAGGACACGCCCACAAAACCCTCAGGGCAAGGGTTTCTTGGCCTTTGATCTAGACTTCATTTAATATTTTGACATTTTGGGTGGCAATTGCCGTGAAAAAACTATGATAAAATACTATTTTGACATTTTAGGTGGCAATTGCCGTGGAAAAACTATGATGAAAAAGAGTAAAATTTCAAACTTCTGAACAATTTGGATACTTGAAGAAAAATAAGTCAACAGGAACAACTGTATTTATATTTGACTTCGACGGAAACACCCAAAAAAAAATTCCTTAAAAGATGGAGTTCCTTATATTTACCAAATATACACTATTTTTTTTTTATGGGGGTTGGTGTTAACTAGAGTTTACAAAATAATTAATTATATTTCATACTATATTTTATGTTTCTATGGTGGTTAATAAAAAAAAACAAAAACAACAGACGAATTATACGAAATGTTAAGTTATGCCCTGGGGGGATATGAGGTTTTTATAGAAGGTGTCGTCGTAGAAACTTCAAAAAAGGCTCATTCGATTGAAAATTCAAAGGGCTACTGCCCATTTTAATAGTCGAAATTGATTGGAGGGCAACTAGCCCTCCCCCATGCCCATCATTTCCCCGAACAAATCCAATCAAAATTTGTAGATAGCCATTTTAATCGATGTAGTTGAAAGTTTTGGAAATTAGGGCTTTAAGGATGAAAACCCCTCCCCCCTCAGGGCAAGGGTTGTAAGTTATGCCCTGGGGCATATAAAGTTTTTATTGAAAGCGTTGTCGTAGAAACTTCAAAAGAGCTCATTCAATTGAAAATTGAAATGACTAGTGCCTTTTTTAATAGTTGAAAGGGATTGGATAGCGACTAACACCCCTCTCATGCCCACCATTCCCCCAAACACATGCAATTAAAATTTTGAGATAGACATTTTGTTCAATGTAGTTGAACGTTCTGGAAATTAGGTCTTTTAGGATGATAACCCCCTGAGAGCCCTCAGTGCAAGGGTTGTAAGTTATGCCCTGGGGGCATATAAGGTTTAGGCTATATAGAGAGTTGTTGTATAAATCATAGGCAGCGCGATCGCGCTGTCTAAGTAAAGAACGAGGACACTCGAGAACGAGACAAGAAACGGGGACTAAATAAAGAGGAGGACACTTCCCCCCCCCCCAACCCTCAGGATAAGGGTTTAAGCTATGCCCTGGTGGCATATAAGAACGATGTTGGCACAATGTATTATTTATTAATTTTTTCCTTTAGAGCAGGGCACTTCGTATCAAAGACGTTGTCGTAGAAACTTCAAAAAGCGCTCATTCAATTGGAAATCGGAGTAGCTTGTGCCCTTTTTAATAGTCAAAAGTGATTGGAAGGCGACTAACACCCCTCTCACGCCCACCATTTTCCCAAACACATCCAATCCAAATTTTGAGATAGCCGTGTGGCACAATGTGTTTTTTTTTCTTCTTCTTCAGCCGGGCACTTCGTATCGAAGGAGTTGTCGTAGAAACTTCGAAAAGGGCTCATTCGATTAGAAATTGGAGTGGCTAGTGCCCTTTTTAGTGGTAGAAAATGATTGGAGGGCAACTAGGCCCCCCCCCCCCCCCCGCCCATCATTCCCCCAAACACATCCAATCAAAATTTTGAGGTAGCCATTTTGTTCAGTGTAGTTAATTTCCGGATAGAAAATATGTTTTGAGGAGGACACTCCCCCACAACCCTTGGGGCAAAGGTTTTAAGTAATAACCTGAGGGTATATAAGAACGATGTTGGCACTATGTGCTATGTATTATATTTTTTTTCCTTTAGAGCAGGGCACTTCATATTAAAGAGGTCGTCATAGAAACTTCAAAAGGAGCTCATTCGATTGGAAATTGAGAGTTCTAGTGCCCTTTTTAATGTAGTTGATCTCCAGATAGAAAACATGTTTTTGAGCCGGACACTCCCCCACACCCCTCAGGGCAAGGGTTTTAAGTTATGCCCTGGGGACATATAAGGTTTTTATAGAAGGCGTTGTCGTAGAAACTTCAAAATGCTCATTCAATTGGAAATTCAAAGGGCTAGTGCCATTTCTAAAAGTCGAAAGGGATTGGAGGGCAACTAGCCCCCCCCCCCATGCCCATCATTTCCCTAAACAAATCCAATCAAAATTTTAAGATAGCCATTTTGTCCAGCGTAGTTGATTTCCAGTTAGAAAATATGTTTTTGAGGAGGACACTCCCCCACAACCCTCAGGGCAAGGGTTTTAAGTTATACCCTGGGGCATATAAGATTTCTATAGAAGGTGTTGTCGTAGAAACTTCAAAAAAGGCTCATTCGATTGGAAATTAAAAGGGCTAATGCGCTTTCTAATAGTCGGAAGTGATTGGAGGGCAACTAGCCCCCCCCCCCAGCCCATCATTCCCCCACACACATCCAATCAAAATTTTGGGATAACCATTTTGTTCAGCGTAGTTGATTTCCCGACAGAAAATATGTTTTTGAGGAGGAAACTCCCCCACAACCCTCGGGGCAAGGGTTTTAAGTTGTGCTCTGAGGGCATATAAGAACGATGTTGGCACAATGTACTATTTATTATATTTTTCCTTTAGAGCAGGGCACTTCATATGGAAGGTGTCGTCGTAGAAACTTCAAAAGGGGCTCTTTTGATTGGAAATTGACAGTTCTAGTTCCCTTTTAAATAATCGAAAGTGATTGGAGGGCAACTAGCCCCCCCCCACCCATCATTCCCCCAAACACATTTAGTCAAAATTTTGAGATAGCCATTTTGTTCAACGTAGATGATTTTCAGATAGAAAATATTTTTTGAGCAGGACACTCCCCCAAAACCCTGAGGGCAAGGGTTTTAAGTTATGCCCTGGGGGCATATAAGGTTTTTATAGAAGGACTTGTCGTAGAAAATTCAAAAATTGGTCATTCGATTGAGAATTCAATGGGTTAGTGCCCTTTTTAATAGTCAAAAGTGATTGGAGGGCAACTAGCCCCCCCCCCCCCATGCCCATTATTTCCCCAAACACATCCAATCAAAATTTTGAGATAGTCATTTTGTTCAGCGTTGTTGATTTCCAGATAGAGAATATGTTTTTGAGGAGGACACTCCCCCACAGCCTTCAGGGCAAAGGTTGTAAGTTATGCCCTGGGGGCAAAAAAGGTTTTTAATGAAGGCGTTGTCGTAGAAATTTCAAAAAAGTTTCAATACATAATTCAAAACTTCAAAACATAATTTGGGCGCAAAACCCCTATTCCTTCCCAAGGCCAAAACAAAATTTGCACTTTAATGAAAAAATACAAATAAATTTGCATTGTCAGTTTAATATACATATACTGATATTTAGTAATCAAAATGTTAATATTATTTTATTTATTAAAGTTATAAAAGTAAAAACATTTATATATTTTTCAGTATAGTGCAAATTTTGTTCTTTCCTTGGGAAGGCATAGGGGTTTTGCCCCCAACTTATGTTAATTTCTGCTCGTTTTGAGTTTGACTCGGTTATTTATTGTAGTTTGTGTTTGTTTTGGGCTTCATTTATTTATCGGTGCTGATTTGTGGTGGTATCACGCTTGATAGGTTATTTGATTTAAGTGTTAGTCATATTTGGTTTAATGAAGTTCTTTAATGTTCGTTGAAAAACTTTTTTTGTGGTAAAAGTTTTTTAAGTTAATACTATAAAAACGTTAAGTCTTCAAATCATTTTTGACTATTAAAAGGAAACTCGGCCTTTCGA
Source organism: Artemia sp. Qi Xiang Cuo (assembly GCF_049724085.1). NCBI lineage: Eukaryota > Metazoa > Arthropoda > Branchiopoda > Anostraca > Artemiidae > Artemia > Artemia sp. Qi Xiang Cuo. The sequence continues at coordinate 23,442,809 of NC_142801.1, forward strand.
TTTCCAATCGAATCAGCCCTTTTTGAAACGATAGTGCTTTCTATAAACACCTTATATGTCCCCAGGGCATAAATCAGAACCCTTACACTAAGGGCTGTTAGGGTGGTTGTCATCCTCTAAGACCTAATTTCCAGAACTTTCAACTACGTTAGACAAATTGGCTATCTCAAAATTTTGATTGGATGTGTTTATGAAAATGGTGGGGGTGAGAGGGGCATTAGTCGCTCTCCAATCACTTTCAACTATTAAAAATTGCACTAACCCTTTCAATTTCCAATCAAATGAGCCCTTTCGAAGCTTCTACGACAACACTTTCAATAAAAACCTTATATGCCCCCAGGGCATAACTTACAACCCTTGCTCTGAGGGCTGGGGGGGGGGGTGTCATTCTCAAAGACCAAATTTTCAGAACTTTCTAATACGTTGAACAAAAAATCTATAAGAGCCTTATATTCCCCCAGGGCATAAATTACAATCTTTGCCCTGGGGGCTCTGGGGGTTTTGTCACCCTTAAATAGATAATTTCCAGAACTTTCAACTACATTGAACAAAATGGATATTTGCAAACGTTGATTGAATGTTTTTGGGGAAATGGTGGGCGTGAGAGGGGGGTTAACTACTCTCCACTCACTTTCGACTATTAAAAAGGGCAATTTGAATTTCCAATCAAATGAGCCCTTTTTAAAATTTCTACAGCAACTTTCTATATAAACTTTATATGCCCTCAGGGCATAACTTACAACCCTTGCACTGAGGGCACTGAGGTGGTTATCATCCTAAAAGACCTAATTTCCAAAGCTTTCAACTACGTTGAATAAAATGGATATCTCCAAATTTTGATTGGATGTGTTTGGGAAAATGGTGGGCGCGAGAAGTGCTTTGGTTGCTCTCCAATCACTTTCAGCTATTAGAAAAGGCACCAGCACTTTTAATTTTCAATCGAATGAGCCCTTTTGAAGTTTCTGAGACAACGCTTTTAATAAAAACCTTATATGCCTCCAGGGCATAACTTACAACCCTTGCTCTGAGGACTTTGGGGGAGGGTGAAGGGGTTGTCATCCTTAAACACCTAATTTCCAAAACTTTCAACTACGTTGAAAAAAATGGCTATCCCAAAATTTTGATTAGATGTGTTTTGGGAAAAGGTGGGCGAAAGAGGGGGGTTCGTTGCCTTCAAATCACTTTCGACTATTAAAAAATGCATTGGCCTTTTAAATTTACAATCGAATTAGCCCATTTTCAAGTTTCTACGACAAAGATTTCAATAAAAACCTTATATTCCCCCAGGGCATAACTTATATTCCTTGCCCTGGAGACTGTGTGTAGGTATAATTTCCTGAACTTTGAACTGCGTGGAACAAAATGGCTATCTCAGAATTTTTATTGGGTGTTTTTGGGGAAATGGTGGGCGTGGAAGGGGTGTTAGTTGCCTTCCAATCAGTTTCGAGAGCCTTTTTTAAGTTTCTACGAAAACGCCTTCTATAAAACCTTATATGCCCACAGGGCATAACTTAAAACCTTTGCTCTGAGGGCTCTGGGGGACTGTCCTCCTCAAAAACATAATTTCTATCCGGAAATAAACTACGCTGAACAAAATGGCTATCTCAAAATTTTTATTGGATGTGTTTCGGGAAATGGTAGGTGTGGAAGGGATGTTAATCCCCTTCCAATCATTTTCGACTATTAAAAAGGGCACAAGCCACTCCAATTTCCAATTGAATGAGCCCTTTTCGAAGTTTCTATTACAACTTCTTTGATACGAAGTGCCTTGCTATAAAGGGAAAAAATAATAAATAATACATTGTGCCAACATCATGCCCCCAGGGCATAACTTAAAACCCTTGCCCTGTGGGTTGTGGGGGAGTGTCTTCCTCAAAAGCAGGTTTTCTATCTGGAAATCAACTATGCTGAACAAAATGGCTATCTCAAAATTTTGATTGGATGTGTTTGGGGGGAATGAGGGGCGTGGGGGAGGCTAGTTTCCCTCCAATCACTTTCGACTATTAAAAAGGGCACCAGCCACTCCAATTTCCAATCGAATGAGCCCTTTTTGAAGTTTCTACGACAACCCCTTCGATACGAAGTGCCCGGGTATGGAAAAAAAAATATAATACATTGTGCCAACATCGATGTTTACTTAGGCAGCACGATTGCGCTGCATATGATAGAGAGAAAGTTTGCGAGTGTTTTGTTCTACGTGTCACTAGAGAGAATTTGAACTTGTGTATTGTTTTAGTATATTGACCTCCACAGAGCCTGCTCCATGACTTTATGGACCTATTTGAAGAACAATTAATAAAACTCCCGATTAACTCTATGCCATGTTTTATTATGGGGGACTTTGATATTGACCTCATAGATCAATCATCTGCTAGCACTGAGTTTATTAACAGAAGCCTATCTAATGGGTTTCATCCCTCTATAAATCTCCCTACAAGAATTGTGGGAACCTCAGCTAAGCTTCTGGATAATATCCTTTCTAATCTACCATGGAGTCTTCCCAGAGTCCTGATCAACGATGTGTCCGACCACTTTAGAGTTTCAGCTAGCTTTAGAACTGCAGAGAAGAAGGTTAAAGGCAAAAAATCAAGGATTCCAGTGATCAACCAAAGATCGATGGTAAAACTTAAAAGTGATATAGAAAAGGTAAATTGGTATGAAGTTCTGGGCGAGTTCAGGAGGCAAATTTGAGGTTTGTTTTATTTTATGAAAAGTTGCAGAATTTGATAAGTTAAGTAGTCACATTAAAGCCGTTCAATAGAAAACACTCATGTAAAAAACCTTGGGTTAGTCCTGTGAATTTGAAGCAAATAAATATAAGATATAAATTATTTAGAGCTTAAATAATTTACCCGGCAAAAGAAAATAAGCAATTATATAAAATTCCTTGAAATAGGTTGAATTCATAGGTTGGGAGAGATTTTGAACTTTGAAAAGGATATATGTAATGAATTTCAGAAATATTTTTTGAATATTGGTCTGAATCAAGCTATTTCAGTTGTACCTGAACGTGGCGATCCGACATTCGAATCCCTACTGAGGGAACAGATTGATGTATCTCTTCACCTTAGACTTGTAACAGTTGATGAAATTAGAAAAAATACTTATGGGTTGCGTATTAATCCATCACGTAGCGATCACATTACTTTAAAAACACTTAAATGTATATCCCCTTTTATATCTGATAGTTTATGTGGATTAATTAATGAGTGTTTTTGTCAAGGAGAACCCCCAGATTGTTTTAAAGTTCCCAGTGTAACCCCAATTCATAAGGGGGTATTCAAAATGACCGAGGAAACTAAAGACCAATATCTGTTTTACCCACCATTTCCTTTGTTTTAGAGAAGTGTTTTAGGATTAGAATGATGAGTTTCTTGGGGGATCATAAGTTACTGGTAGAACACAATTTGGGCTCCGTAGAAAAAGGACAACGGAACAGGCGATGATTTTTTTGACTACTATTATTAACGATGTATTATATAAAGGTTTTAAAGTAGGTTCTGTATTTTTAGATCTGATGAAAGCTTTCGACACTGTGGATCATGAACTTCTACTTAAGAATTGTGAGGTGTATTGTGAGGTGTCAGGAAAAGGCGTATTGAAATAGGTGTTCAGTAAGGATCAGTACTTGGTCCTATATTATTCTTGACATTTATTAATGATCTACCGAATTGTCTAAATAATGTTTGCTACAGAATAAATGAACTAACGGTAAACCCAACTAATGAAACGGTTTCACATTTTGCTCATGACACAACAGCCATTAGCACAGCTAAGACAGCGGAGCTGCTGCAGATTTCCACGAAGAAATTAGTTAATAGAATTATAGCATGGCTGAGGGTAAATAAACTAAGGATCAATATGGCTAAGTCTAACTTTTTTATTTTCTACCCATGGATCAAGGAATTAGATATGTCCAATGGCGTTATAAAACGGATTGCGTCTTTGAAATACCTTGGGATTGTAATAGATGAAACTCTGTCTTTTAAGCATCATTATTTGAAAAAAACTACGTTTTCTAAAGAGTTAAAGAGGCTGAGTTACAAGGTTGAACCTTAAAACGTACAGAGATTAGGAGGCACAGTTGGGGCTGCCGCCCCCAAACCCCCGCTTTCGCAGCCTTTAAATTAAAAAAAAAGTTTTTTAAACTGAAAGTAAGGAGCGACATTAAATCTTAAAACGAACAGAAATTATTCCGTATATGAAAGAGGCTGTGCCCTCCTCAACGCCTTGCTCTTTACGCTAAAGTTTGACTTTCTTACAACTCTTTTTTTAAACAATAAAAACCTTAGCGTAAAGAGCGAGGCGTTGAGGAGGGCACAGCCTCTTTCATATACGGAATAATTTCTGTTCGTTTTAAGATTTAATGTCGCTCCTTACTTTCAGTTTAAAAAACTTTTTTTTTTATTTAAAGGCTGCGAAAGCGGGGGTTTTGGGGGGCGGCAGCCCCCCAACTGTGCCTCCTAATCCCTGTACGTTTTAAGGTTCGACCTTGTAACTCAGCCTCTTTAACTCTTTAGAAAACGTAGTTTTTTTCCAATAATTTCTGCACGTTTTTGTACAGTTTATTACTTATTATTACTTGACTAACTGTTAGCTGATCGTGTCAGGAGTTAAAGTTGGGGGGCTGCCACCCCCAAACCCCCCGCTCTTGAACATTCTTGTGTTAAGGCTTTTAATTCCTGAATACTCAAATCACGTCGTACAGGGTGCCTCCTAATCCCTGTACGTTTTAAGGTTCGAACTTGTGACTCAGCTTCTTTAACAGCCCCCCAACTGTGCCTCCTAATCCCTGTATGTTTTAAGGTTTGACCTTGTCACTCAGCCTCTTTAACTCTTTAGAAAACGTAGTTTTTTTCAAATAATACACATAAACAGGTTAGACATGCTTTGTTATGAAAATTGACACGCAGATATTTTCATAACAAAGCATGTCTAACCTGTTTATGTGTATTATTTGAAAAAAACTAAGGTTTTTCGTAAATGTAAATTCGGGGGATAATTTTTTCGGTCTGAAAATATCAAAAGGCCCTAACAGGTCGAATTCTGCTTCGACTGAGTCCTCATTCACCCGGATTTGTTGACAACTGTGGCCTGTAGGCGTGGCTAAGAAAAAAAAAGAAATGATGATGAATTTTAAGTGGCTATATTTGGTTTTTTGAAAACAGGGAAGGAGTGATCGGATTGAGCTGAAATTTCGAGGATAAGCTCCCGGGCCCTAGGAAAGCTTAACCTCTAAATTTCAGCCCAATCGGACAACGTCAAAGGGGGGTGTGGTGGGAGGGTCCAAACTTCCGGCCCAGTTTACCCCATGAAGATAAAGTCGGAGGAGGATGAAATTTTGCAAGTTTCTTAGTTTGAGCTTGGGCTACAAAATGCGATTACCGCCGTCTCTCTGCAACCTCTAGGACCTGAAATCGCTTAACATTGTGGTGGGTCGCCTCTTTATAGAGGCACAAGTGTGCCTCCTTGATGTAACTTTAACTAGAAAAATTCTGGCAAGAAATCTAGGTATAATGAAGAAACATTGTTTTCCCAAGTCTGTCCTTTGCCATCTTTATTTTTTTTTTTTTTAATACACCCTATATATTGTTCGAGAATTAGGCTCTCTACTTTTTCTTCTATCCTAAAACCAATAAGAGTTCTACAAAATCATCCAGTAAGAATTTTAGCTGGTATATCTCCACGTAAGTCTGTTCGAGAAATTTAACCAACTTTAAAAAAATTTTGCCGGCTGCAAGCCTTCGTGAATTCTACGTATTGTGGTTTATTTTTGGACTGCAGCAGGATATTCAGCCTTGTTATTTTGGTGAGTTATTGTCCAATAGGTCTACTGCTCATTCTCACAATATAAGGAATAGTGTTGACCTTTAGTGTTGTATCTAGAGGTATTTCTTCCCGTTCATGTTTTTGTGTTTTTTTTTTAGAGGTACGTGGAAATGGACTAGTTTAACTAGTGATATTAAAATTGTTGGATAACCCAATATATTTTGAACAACCATTGAGGAACGGCTTTTTGCTGAATATGAGTTTTGATTGATTGATTTATTTACTTGGATGTTTTGTTGATATCATGTTCCCGGAGGACAAGATATTGTTTTGTATTTATTGTTTAGTGTTATGGTATTAGTGGTGTCGGTGGCCAAGTGTTCCTCTTGATTCAAGGATTTTATTTTCTCCACCTTCCCCACGGACAAGCTTTGCTTTTTAGGGGAAGTAGCAATAATTTTTTTTTATTTGCTGTTGTTTTTTTTTTTTCAATAAATCCTTCTCTCTCTCTCTAATCTAAGTATTTCTTCAGTAAAATCAAACAAAAAATAAAAATTGTGGGCTTAATTGTTAATTTCAAACGACAAATGTTCTAAAGAAAATACCTAGAAAATTATTTCATAGACTACCTATAATTTTTCTTTCAATTTTTTTTTCAGAGTACATTTCAATATAAATATTTTGAATGATTGAAAAGAATAGAAGAAATCAATAATTCCACCTCACCTGTAACATTTAAAATGAAAGAGCTAATCCTTGTAGGCGATTTCCGAAAATCAATCCGACACCTGTAGAGACCCTCGTCTTCCAAAGAAACATTATTGACGGTCAAAGCAACGAATTGTTTTGAATCGGAGAAGTAAAATCTTTGATACCTACTGCCCTCAAGTACTTGCTTCACATTGCTAACACGATAATGGCTTTTTCTCATGTCATATCTAAAAGATGAAAAGCTTTAAGTGAACTTATTTTTTTATTGAAAAACAAATATAAATTGTGGTTCATATTGCGAATTCTCAATTTCTCACTTTTCAAAAAAAAACTTTAAGCCTATATAAGTTACGATAAATGATACCGTTTTAAAATTGGGTCAACTTCAAGTTAACTTGGTGAATACAGTAGGACAGACTTGGTAAGTCTGTTGAATCTCTGGTTAGTACTACCGTACAATCCAGAACCCGCTCGAGAAGTTTGCTCTGTTGAATCAGCGAAAAACCTGCTTACCACTATGTATTCGGAGACAATTAGCTTAGGTTCACTGAAATAAACTACGTTGTAGCTATATTTTAATTATCTATTTAATATATAGAGTTGGTATTTTGGATAGGTTACGTATTTAATACAATGCGTTCAAGGTGGCCTGCTTTACATAATTATAGTTTCCATAATTTTGTTAATAAAGTATTATATTTTCATCATATTTTGGTTAACCTAATTTCACTTCTAGAGCGTGTTCTCGACTGTACGGTAGCGCCCTCTGGTTTTTTCACGTCGCATGAAACCTCTAATTGACACATTAAAAAAAGTTGCAAAAGTCATTTCGAATGATCAGAGAAGTCAACTGTTTCGAATCTAATGAGTAAAATGTTTGTGCTCGTTTGACATTACCAACATAATAGGAGCTTTACCTTAAGTGGTATCTAAAAGACGACTAGTTAAAGATGAGTAATATTTTTTCAAAACTTCATTTAGTACGTTTATTCTAGGTTTTGAATCCTCAAGTACCCACGTTTAAAGAAAAGCAATATGTTCAAGTCTATCTGGGTTGAAACAAATAAGACTTCTGTAGTACTAGAGTTACCACAGCGTTAAGCGGGACAAGGCGGTCGGACAGACTTGGCTTATCTGGTGATTTAAAAAAAAAGTTTTTTTCATTCAACTCAGAGTAGGGAGTGACATTACTTTACATATTTGGAATCAGCATAAAAAAATCCTTTTGATGTATTAATTGTCAGCTAAATCACAATTTTTAGGGTTTCGGTTACTATTGGGTGTTGTTGCTCCTTATTTATAGTTTGTTACCAGTAATTGTTTTCTGTTACAAGAATTGTTCATTTACTTTTTTTTACGTTGCACTAAACCTCTGATTGATGCATAACATAATATTACAAGACTCATTATTAACAATTAGAGAGATGCAACCTCTGAATGACCCTCGACAAAATACTAGGAGAGTTAGTAGTTATTATCAGATAAGTTAACTGCTGTGAATCGAAAGAGTAAAATATTTGGTTCCTACTTCTCTCCAGAATTTGACTGACATTATTAACACAATAACATTTTTTTTCTCATGTCTTCTCTAAGAGAAGTATAATATAGGATGACTGTTTGTTTTCGAAAATTCAAAGTGGAATCTAGTCTAGATTGTAAGTTTTTATTTCCAACTACTCGTAAAGAAAGAAAATGATACTTTCAAGTCTATCTGGGTTAAACAAACGATATTGTTTTAATAAGGGAGATGCCTTAACTTTAACCAGGATAAGACAATTCGACAACTCGGTTTAACTGATGAGTCTCCGGAAAGTTTGACTTTTTGCTCAAATTCTTTCAGAACGACTCCTGAAACACAAAGTCCGTTTAAAAACTTTATCGTGAAGTTTTAAAAAAACTTTATCGTGAAGAGCAAGGTATTGAGGAATAATGAGCCCTCCCCCCTCCGTACACGGAATAATTTCTGTTTGTTTTAAGTTTTAATGTTGCTCCGTGCCTTAAATTGATTTTTTTTTTTTTTTTATTATTATTATTTAAGCACATGAAATGGGTGGTCTTAAAAACTTCTGAGGGGGCTCATTCGATTGGAACTGGAAAGTTATAGCGCCCCTTTCAAGAGTCAAGAGTGAGGGAATGGACAACCAGTCCCCTCTTTTCTACTCTTTTACTTCACCCCTCCCCTGGAAGCCCCAGAGGCATCCGATTAAAGTTTGAGAAAGCTATTTTGTCAAAAGTATCCAAAGGTCCAATAAATATACCCTTAGGGATGATATGTGTGGTTAGGGACTTCAATGCAAAGGTTGGAGCAGAAAGAGACTACTGTCCGCAAGTCCTAGGGAGACATGGTCTTTGTGAAATGAACAAAAACGGAACCCTCTTGGTAGATTATGCACTGAGTAATGATCTTATGGTCGGCAAAACTTAGTTTGAATATAAAACCATCCACAAACAGTCATTAATCTCGCCAGACGGCAGGACGAAGAACCAAATAGATCGTTTTCTAATCTCAAGGAGATGGCAAACAAGCCTTTTGGACGTACGTGGCTTCAGAGGGGCAGATGCCCAGTCGGGCCACGTCCTGATGGTAGTAAAATTGAAAGTCAAGCTGAAAGTGCCCAAAAACACAAAGTCGAATTCTACAAAGCTTTATGATGTGGACAAGTTGCATGTCCGAGAAACCCGAAGAAATTTTGTATGGAGTTTGAGGAACTCATTCGCTCTGCTTGAAATAGAAAACGGCACAGACAGTCCGGAAACAGCATGGCAAAAAATGGAGACAAGATACAATCAAGTTACTAGGGATGTGCTCGGGTATAAGAAGAAACCGAAGGAAAGATGGATGTCACAAGAAACTAATCGACAAGCGCAATGACTTGAGACAGCAAATTTTCTCTGCTGGCAGCGACAGACCTTAGGTCTTCACAAATGTCCTATATAGAATGAAGGACAAAGAAATCAGGAAGTCACCAAAAGCTGACAAGCAGAGAGGTGTTGAAGAGAATGCTAGACTAGCAGAGGAAGCGGCTAGAAAAGGAGACTCCAAAGCAGTTTACAGGCTCATAAATGAAATGCTAGGAAAGCTACCCAGCAGATCCAGCCAAGTCAAAGATGAAAGCGGAAATGTTCTAACCGAAACTGAGAAAATTGACGAGAGATGGGTATCCCACTTCGAGAAGGTTTTAAATACACCGAGACCAACTGACCGAGAAAGCATCCCTTCTATGATGTTTCTTAACCTTAAGATTGACGAAAATCCCCCAAAATCTGCAGAAAAACCTGTTCCAGTGAAAAAACTCAAGAATGGAAGATCACCTGGTGAAGACTGCATAACTTCGGAAATGATCAAGGCATCAATGAGGACATGCCTCTTAGTGGATAACACTGATTGCAATAGTCTGGCAGTTCGAAAAGGTCCCTGGCAATTGGACCAAAGGATATTTAGAAAGGTGATGCTCTTAACTGCGATAATTGGCGAGGTATAAACCTAATATCAATACCAAGTAAGGTTGCAGCGCTTGTAATACTCGAACGGCTGAAAAAAACACTCGATCCGTATCTGAGAGAAGAGTAGCATGGCTTTCGGACAGGTAGTTCTTGTTCAGATCTCATATTCACGCTCAGGACTCTGATAGAAGAAGCAAATAAGTGGTCCAACAAAATATACATGCTCTTCATTGATTTTGAAAAGGCCTTCGATTCCGCAGATCGTGACACACTCTGGGAAATTACAGTATTATGGTATCCCCTAGAAAATAATAAGTTTGATCATGGCCTTTTAGGAAAATACGGAATGTTGGATAAAGACAGAGAACGGAACAACTAGATACTGCAAAATTATGTCAGGAGTGTGACAGGGATGCGTTTTATCACCCTTTTTATTTGTAATTTTAATGGATTATGTTTTGAGTGAAGCGGCTGGCTTCGGAATAACAGTCAGAAATAAAATCCTCTCGGACCTTGACTTTGCAGATGATGTGGTACTTCTGAAAATGACAAAGCAGTGACTCCAGGAGCTCCTTAATAAAGTGAGCGTTAAAGCGGAGAAAAATGGCCTAAACATCAACATAGACAAGACTAAATCAATAGCAACATCAGGCTGGCCAGTCGAGTTCCTGCAAAAAATCGTAGAGTCGAACAAGTCTATGAATTTTAGTACCTCCGAAGCTGGGTCTATTAGTGAGGAGAGGTTCAAAATGAGGTCAAGAGAATAATTGGCATGGCAAACGCTGCTTGCAACAAACTTAAGCCATCATGGAAATCAAAGAAGTACTCGCTTGCACTAAAGCTGTGACTTCTTAATAGCAACGTTTTGTCAGTGCCAGTGAGTGCTGGAAACTAGATGTTGGGACGGAGAAAAGACTCACAGCTTTCAAAAATATGTGCTTGCGACGCGTGCTGAATATCGGATGGCGTATAAGAGTGAGCAACATTGAGGTCCGCAGAAGAACTGGCCAGCCGTTTATTACTCAAGTGATTAAGAAGAAGAGATGGAGCTATCTTGGCCACGTCCTTCGGATGGAGGACTCAAGAATCCCGAACCAGGTTCAACAATGGCAGCCATGTGGGCACCGACAGAGGGGAAGAGCGAGAAAAACGCTCAGACGCACGTACGATCGTGATCTACGCATTGCTCACACATCACTACAGCCTCAGTGGGAGGATGTACTTACCGCAGCGCCAATACGTGAGGCTTACCGAGACTTCGTCGATGCTTTATGCGCCCCAGATGGCTCAGGAGGACCTAAGTACTATGTAAGTAGGGATGGTATGACCATCTATGTACATACGACCGAACATAGCAACATCTTTTTATTAATGTCAGCAACCTCTGATGGCTGATAAGCCACCTAATGCGAAGATTCAAAGGCATTAGGTTTTAGTTCTCTTTACAGTTTTAACATGAGAGAGGATTTTTTCAGGTTGTCAATAAAAAAAAAAAGGAAAGTTCAAAATAAATTGTATTTCCTTTCTGAAGTTAAACATGACATCTGGTCTATGTTGCAAATCTCTGGCTTCCTACATAAAAAAAAACTTTTGATTTATGCTTGAGGAAACGTGACTGGAAACATAAGTGACGGTCAGGGTAATAGACTCCTTCCATTTGGAAAGTAAACTCTTTGGCACCTACTCTCCTTTAGAACTAACTTTACTTTGTCAAAGTGATAAGATATTGCTTCGCATCGTATAACTCGAAAAAACTTAGAAATTAAATGGACTTTGTTTCGATAATACGATACTGCGTCTTGGTTAAATTATAACTTTTGTAGGCTACTATCCATAACAGGATAGTATTCCCACGCCGTTAATGCCTTTTCTCTCTTTATCTTCACGCTAAGGCTTGAATAACCAGGTGATATTTACGAGTTTTATTTATTGATTTATTTTCAAAACAATTGCAATTTTACTGTTTAATGCAAAAACGATTTTACTGTTTAATGCAAAGAAAGGACCTTCACTTTCGAACCGCTGGGATAAAAATTTTCATTTTACCTAATTGCTCTTCTGTGTATTCTTGAAGCTTCAAGGTAACGATAAAAAAATCAAAATGTAGCGTAAATAGGGGGTAGGCAAAGTAAGGGGATGGTAGCCTCTATCCCATATGAAGATTAACCTTCGTTATTTACGATCATTTGAACAAAGCTTCTATTTATGTTTATGTTTAAAACTGCATTAATGAGGAGGGATCATTAAGGAGACTTCCCTTACACAATAAACTAGGACTCCCTAAATATGAGTGAAGATGTTACCCCATCAAGCACTGATTATGCTCAAGTTCAACCTTTCCTCATAATATGTTTATGTTTAAAAATCACCTCTCAGTGCCAATATTGCACGCTCAGTAAAGAAATCCTTCAAATGAAGGGAGCACCCCACTACAGATTTAGATTGTCTATTGGTTCTGAAGGAGAGGAAGGTGTGGTTTCTTCTAAAGGAGTAAAAAGTATTGTCTCTTCAAATCGTTTCATACATAAATGCATAAGGAGAATCGACTCTCCTCTCACACCACAAGGAGAATCGACCATCCTCTATCTTTTTTAAGCTTCCAAGGGTGTAGAATCCTTGTGACCGTTATTGCACCAATTAAGACTGGGCTTAAAACAAGGGGGTCAAATTTGTTGCTATTGGTATTGAGGCACATCCATGAAACAATGGAGCACATTCGTTACACTGAAGCACATTTTTGACGAGTATTGTGAACTCCTAGTTTCAATGTATTAAATCCCCAAAAAATGAGAAAATTTCATTTACACCCGGAAAAAGCATTGACAATCAGTGTGTTAAACTATTTTGAATTGAAAAAGCATAACCTTTGGTATTCCCCTTCTTCTAGAGCTTCTTTAATTTAGCTAAGCCTGTAGTAAGAGATCTATCTCAATGAATGACAGGGCGTCTGGTGTGTGTGGTGAATCGGTGGTTTTTGAAATGGTTTGAAACTTCAACACTCAACACTCAGGAAAACATTGGAATGAATATTATTCACCACAGGTTACGAAGCACTTTGAATCAGAGTGTTCATTTCTTTGAAAATATTTCTTTCTTTTTTTATCCTCGAGAACTTTCATTCAAATTACTAAAAGAATGATAATGTGTTCGTGTATGGTATGGTAGATAAAAAAAAACATTTCAAAATAGAATAGAATAAGGGTTTATTCTTAAAACTTTTCACAAACGATAAATCGCCGAATAAATCTCTTCGTTGGTTTTTGTCATGGCTGGCCAGTTCGGCTTAAGATCTTTCATACAGACAAATAGAAATTAAACAATTAAGAAAAATATTAAAGTAGCATAAAATAATGTCGTATCAAACAGGTCATACATTAAAGGTAAAAATTTAGTCATAAGTTCATATAAGTTTATTAATCCACATTCATAAACAAATAAATAAATTAAACAACACTTTAACGCTGAAAGAAAGCCTACGAAGGTTTGTGATCGCGCGAAACTCCACGTAACTACTTACCTATTAACTCAACTATTTACATAAACCTCAACTATTTGATTAAAACTATTATAAATGAACCAAAAATAGATAAACTATATCCTATATATATATATAGAAAAATAATAATAATAGTAATAATAATCATAGTAAAAAAAAAAATAGAAAAATAATTAAATAACTGAATTAAAAATGACAATACATAAATAAAATATAAAAGAAAAATAATAATAACCAATCCAGTCTCCATCACTCACTATACTCAACTCCCTCTCCCCTCCCCCACCCTGCCATCCTAACCTTAGCTCCTACCCACCCTTACGTTCCCAGACCACCCTTACCTCTTCAGCTCTTCTTCCTCCCCTACCCAACCTACCAAAAATAATAAAATTTAACAAATTCCCCCCATAAAAATATATTTTAAATTCTTTTATAATTGAAGTACATCCTCCGCCACTCTAATGCTCAATGATAGCTCACTCCATACTGATGAACCCAGGAGTTTCACTCAAAATGAAGACCTGATTCCCCAACGCACACCAACAACTATATTATCATTTTGCCTAGTTCCATAAGTTAGCAGGTCACTAGTAATTTGGTAAAAATTCTTAAAAACATCATAAAACGGCATATAATAAAATAAGTCATAAAAAAAATAACAAGTGTCAAAAGTGTCAAAAGAGTAAAAAAAAGGAATTCATTAAGAGGCATCGGAGGTGTTAAGGATTTGAGTGAAGGTTGGTATAAAGCTATTTAGATACCCTCTTGTTTAAGTCTTTTCGTGTTCTAAAATGGGGATGGGATTTTTTGCCTCTCTTGGAAGAGGTTTCCCTTCAGGATTATAGGAAGGCGGAAAAAAGTCTTCAGTTCAGATGTTGGTTCTCGCATTACCACCAAAACGGAGGCACAGATCATGTCGTCTATTTTCCAGGGTTTTCATTTTAAACTTTTGTAAGAAGTAGGAGTAAGGCAACTTCCCTTCCCGTGCGATTATTTTTAAATCCCTTTTCTGGACGGATTCCAACCTTTTGGTTTGATGTTTATTTAGTGAGAAGTGCCATAGAGGGCAAGTATATTTGAGAGTTGGGCGAATAAAAGATATATAAAATTTCAAAATATGAGAAGCAGGGCATTAATATTTTGCCAATTCCTTAATAAAAGCTAGGGAAATTTTGGCTTGCTTGGTTATATTTGAAATATGGGCTTCCCATTATATGCATTAAATTTCATGGAAGTTCACCATGGCCTTTGATGAATATGGTGAATTTCCGGTTTTTTGCGTCGGAATAAACAGTATACTTAAGCTTGCCAAGTATAATCTAAAAATAAGATCTAGAAGAGTATGAACTTTTACTGAAACTCAAACTTTTCAGTGAGACAATGAAATCCACTGCGATGATCCAAATGGAATGAGTTAACAGTCATACATTATAGGGGAGACTGAAGGAACTGTACGATGACGACATTTTTTTTTTTTTTTTTTTTTCACACTTGAAAAAACTATCTGAACATGGAATATTTTAAGACCCCCTAGAGTTTTGGAAGAGACTAAAAAATTGCATTATTCAGAACTAAAAAATGTATCTGCTAATTGTGACTTAAATTGAGGACCAAATGAATTTTGATACTGCTTAATTATATGGAACACACCCACGAAGTGAAGTTAGGTTAATTGTAATGAAATATACCAAAATATGACGAAAATTTACTACTTTAGAAACAAAATTCAGGAAACTCCGGCAAAGATTTACGGAAAGTAGGGCTCGTAGAATGTATTATATCAAATACCTAACCAAACTTAACCAAACTCCTAACTACCTCTATATATAAAATATTTTAGTTAAAATATACCACCATCGTAGTATTTCTCACTCAAAATGAACAAATCATAATCGATTGAAGAGAAGCAAACCGGTTTTTTTCAGATCTTACGTAGCAAATTTCTTGAGTGTATTCCGTATAATTAACAAGTATCTAAATGTTTCATCTTTTATAAAATAGTCTTTATTGTAAGTATAAAGAAGAACAAATATGAAAAAATCTCTTCCCTGTGTAGATGAATTTTCCCATAAAGACATAAACTATGACTGATTTGTCTTAAGTGTTGT
Source organism: Artemia sp. Qi Xiang Cuo (assembly GCF_049724085.1). Classification (NCBI taxonomy): domain Eukaryota; kingdom Metazoa; phylum Arthropoda; class Branchiopoda; order Anostraca; family Artemiidae; genus Artemia; species Artemia sp. Qi Xiang Cuo. The sequence continues at coordinate 23,458,337 of NC_142801.1, forward strand.
ACAATTGCATGTCCAGCAAGGTAGAAAGGCCTATACATATGTCTTGTAAGAGATATGTGTTCAGGTAGCTCCTGTTCAAATGTAAAATCCAGCACTTGGCTAGAACAACATGTAACCAAGCACCCACTTCTAGTGTCTTAAACGTTCAAATACATTTGCAGCACGACATACACGCCTAAAAATGTGTTTGGTGAAACACCTTTTATCAGGCAGCTCTCCTTCATACGAGACATTAAAGTATGCCTTATAGTTTATAAGATACAGTCATTGAATCTCTTTTTGTCCTAGTTAAGGCTGGTCTGCTTCTATCTGTAAGTACAACAGGCGCTCTTCCACAGTGGGATAAACACGGAAAACCACTAGGCATGATTTTTGGTATACTATTTTTATAAAAATCCCGATGAAAGTCAGATACTATGTTTGAAAGTACTTTCACATCTGATTATTACTATTGTGAGCAGTCGTACACAGGGTTGCCAAATGAAAATATTTTACGTCAAAAGACACATTTCCATGTGCTGGGACACAATGACACAAAAGGACAAAAAAGTGACACATTCTAGAAATTTGGAACATAAATGGCAAAAAGGGACACATTTTGAAAATTTATGACATAAAACGAAACGAAATTTTCGATATATAAATTTTTTTTAGCATCCAGCTTTTCCTAGGAATGTAAAGTATTTTCTCCAAAGTAAAGAATTTATATGTTTATATGAATTTCATGCTTTCACAGTAAGTCATTTTTTATGAATGATTTATATGGAATTTTTTACGTTTTCATTATGTTTGACGTTAACTGGCAAATTTGAAAGAAGTTTGCAGAGCGTCTTTTGGTCAATGATACAACTGGTAAAAAGAAATGGCCTCTCGATGGACCAAATAGCCTCTCTATGGTCCATTCATGGACCAAAAAGATGGCAACCCTGGCTGTAGGTTAAGACGTACTTAGAATGTTTCGGTGGTAATACTGTGGAAAGCTAGTACAGGACCTTTTTCAGTGCTGGTGGAGTTTGCTTTAGATACAGATTTTCAATTAAAACTCAGATGAATGTTTGATATTCAATTTAAAAGTATTTTCGCAATTGTAAAACCGACCACTTTGCTTTGAATGCTGAGTTGTTTGTAGGATATGTCCTACAATAAGCCCTTGCAACATCGGAAGAATTCTTTCCACCTATCTCTTACCATTAACAAGTCTTTAAGCTCCAGAAGATTTTTAGCAAGTCGCTGTTACCCTATTTCACTATTACATTGGGCAAAAACAAGCAATGGAAGAAAAACACTACTAAAATGTTAGGAGTAAGCAAAAAATGTCATATATAGCTTCCAATTTTGATGCAATAAGATGTGCCTGGGCAGACAATTTGCTTTAATTTTCAAGTTCTATGAACTTCTAAGTATTTCTTAAAGTTCAAGTACGATTTTCCTCTTTATAGGAAAAGAAAGAACTTGGGATTCAAAAATATAAATAGAAGAAGCATCGCGGAATGTGGTAATTTGCATTAAGGTGAAATGATGAATTATAAGCTGCGTTTCCTGCTAAATTACTGTGCAATTGCTATTTTTATCTCCTAACTAATCCGATGTTATGTTGTTGTAAGGTTGATAAATGATAATACCACAAAATGTGTGAAATAGCTGACTGAAATAGTCTTTGAGTTGGCGCTTAAATAAAATAAGCATTGTTAGGTTGGATGGAACTGAGGTAAAATAAATTGATACAATACAGAGGCGGATCTAGAGCAAAATCTTAGGAGGGGGCAATGTTACATTGACGCCAATAAGAAAAATCTTGGGGTAGGCCTAATTTGACTAAGGCGCAAATAGTTGACGAAATTGACAAATTTATCTTAAAAAAGATTGAAAAAGAGAAAAAACAAGGAATGAGGGTGCCAGAAAAATTCTTTGGTGTCCCGAGGTCCCAATGGATCTGCCGATGATAAGACAAACGTTTCAAGAGCCCGCTTGGAGTGACTACCAACAAACCTATGAGAGGGGTTTTAACAAAAAATACTGTCACTTAAACATAATGCGTGGTACCCTGGTTAAAATATATAACTTGCTAATCTGTCAATGAATTTCAAACAAAAATACTACAATCATGATTCTAATGCTTGTGCAATCATAGAGGGATCAGTCAAATTAGCTTTGAATCGGTGATAACATCAGTTATAAGGTGAAAGATTAGCTCTTTCTTAAATATTAATTAAAAAAAAACTTTTTCCACAAAATAATTTTTTCAAAGAAAAGTAAAGAACTCCACTAAACCAAATATGAGCAAAAATACAATAAAATAATCTAGGTTTTCGAGGTTTTAGTTAATCGAGGTTTTGAGCCCTACTCATAATCATTTCCGCTCGTTTTGAGTTTGACTCGGTTATTTATTGTAATTTCTGTTCGTTTTGGGTTTCATTTATTTATCGATGCTGATTTGTGGTAGTTTCACGCTTGGTAGATTATTTTATTTTATTTTTGCTCATATTTGGTTTAGTGTAGTTCTTTACTTTTCTTTGAAAAACCAATTTCGTGGAAAAAAAATTATTTAATTAATTTCTCTTCGTTTTATATTGACGTAGTCTTTTAAGGAAAAAAGAAAACAATACTTTAAATCTTTTCGTTTTTTTAAGACTTTATAGTTTAGCCTGCTATTTGTATACCGGAGAAAAGTCTTCAGCAATTTTTAACAACATACACCCTTTTAAAAATCTGGACACAAATAGAAGTGTTTAATTTCATTTCATACCTACTCTAGTTGACCTGAAATCTATAACTTGATACCTTTTGCAAAAAAGTCTGTTTACTTTCTTTGATAGCTTGGATACACTTACACTATTTTGACTTGGTTAAATTTTAACAGTACAAGTAGACCCGAAAGTTTGAACATAATGCCCTCAGTCGTTCTTGGGATACTGCTGAGATACCTCATTGGGAATTAGCATTAACACAGTGCATTTTGACTTAATCTTAAGGCAACATTTAGTTTTTAAACATAAAGGCAAATGGAAGGGTGCGCGTGGGAGGGAGATTAGTTGCACTCCAATCACTTTAGGCTATTAAAAAGGGCATCAGCCCTTTCTATTTTCAATCGACTGAGCCCTTTTCGAAGTTCCTACGACAACTCCTTCGATACGAAGTGCTTTGGTCTAAACAACAACAACAACAAAAATCATACATTATACCCACATTGATCGCTACTATAAAAATTTCAAGCCTTCCAATCACTTTCAACTATTAAAAAGGGCACTAAGCCTTTCGATTTCCAATCGAATAAGCCCTTTTTGCGTTTTTACGATAACGATTTCTATAAACACCTTATATGCCCCCAGGGCAAAAATTACAACCCTTACCCTAAGGGCTGTGAGGGTGGTCGTCATCCCCTAAGACATAATTTCCAGAACTTTCAACTACGTTAAAAATAGCTATCTCAAAATTTTGATTGGATGTGTTTGGGAAGATGGTGGGCGTGAGAGGGGCGTTACTCGCTCTTCACTCACTTTCAATTGTTAAAAAAGGCACTAGCCCTTTCAATTTCCAATCGAATGAGCCCTCTTGAAGTTTCTAGGACAATGCTTTCAAATAAAAACTTATATGACCCCAGGACACAACTTACAAATCTTACCCTGAAGGCTGGGAGGGGGGTGTCATCCTCAAAGACCTAATTTCTCAAACTTTCTACTACGTTGAACACAATGGCTATCTGAAAATTTTCATTGGATGTGTTTGGGGGAGTGGTGCGCGTGAGAAGGTGGTTAGTTACCCTCCAATCATTTTCGACTGCTAAAAAGGGCACTAGCCCTCTCAACTGCCAATTGAATGAGCCCCTTTTCACGACAACTCTATCTATAAAAACCTTATATGCACCCAGGGCATAACTTACAACCTTTACCCTGGGGACTCTGGGGGGTTTTTCACCCTTAAATACATAATTTTCAGAACTTTCAACTACGTTGAACAAAAAGGCCATCTCTAAACTTTGATAGAATGTGTTTGGGGCAATGGTGGGCGTGAGAGGGGGTCAATTACTCTGCACTCACTTTCGATTATTAAAAAGGGCAATTTCAACTTCCAAACAAATGAGCCCTTTTTGAAATTTTTACAACAACTTTGTATATAACCCTCATATGCCCCCAGGGCATAACTTACAACCCTTAAACTAAGGGCTCTGAGGGGGTTATCATCCTAAAAGACCTAATTTCCAGAACTTTCGACTGCGTTGAACAAAATTGATATCTCAAAATTTTAATTGGTTGTGTTTGGGGAAATGGTAAGCGTGAGAGGGGGGTTAGTTGCCCTTCAATCACTTTCGACTATAAAAAGGGCATTATCCCTTTCAGTTTTCAATTGAATGAGCCCTTTTTGATGTTTTTTACAACTTCACTTCTATAAAAACCTTACATGCTCCCTGGGCATAACTTACAACCCTTACCCTGAGGGCTGTGGGCAAGTGTCCTACTCAAAAACATATTTTCTATCTGGAAATCCACAACACTGAATAAAACGGTTGTCTAAAAATTCTGATTGGATGTGTTTGGGAAAAATTTGGGCGTGAGAGGGGGGTTAGTTGCCATTAAAGCACTTTCGACTATTAAAAAGGGCACTAGCCCTTTAAATTTCCAATCGAATGAGCGCTTTTTCAAGTTTTTACGACAAAGATTTCAATAAAAACTTATATGCCCCCAGGGCATAACAGTAGAAATGACCCTAGTACTCGTGTCACGCACCCCTGCTGCCATCTACAATTTAGTTTAATACTGACATTACCACGTGGTTTATGGTTTTCTCACTGAGAATGAAAAAACAGGAACTTTCTCACTTGGAAAAACAGGAACTTTGTCACATTTATGGTTGTTTTCATGGATGGTTATGTGTGTTGTTCGATTTATTTGATGTTTTTCTCGGATTTCAACATCAAATTATGTCTGTTTTATGGTTTTTGTCAGTGAGAATTTGAAAAACTGGAACTTTCTCACATTTATGTCTGTTTTTATGGTTTTTGTCAGTGAGAATGAAAAAAAACAGGAATTTTGTCACATTTAAGGATGACAACAGCAATTTATGTTCCTGTTTTATGTCTGTTCGTTGTCAGTGAGAATGGACATGCTTGACGCGAATACTATGAGATTGTTTGGCTAGCCTGGTCTGAGAACTTGATTTACATAATCGCTAGGGGAAATTATTGATTCACGAGGGGTGGAATTACGAAACATTATGGTTTCTTTAATCTTTAGGTCTGAGGGATTTATTTATTATTGTTGTTTTGGACAAGTGCATGCTAGGGATGAATGTCAAGGTGTCCTGGAATAGGAAACCGGAAGTACATGCATCCTTCTCAGCCAATCAGCGAGTCGGATACATATCCTTTCTCAGCCAATCAGAGACATGCTTACATATGATTTTCCCCGTTACATAACAATTCACCCTTGAGATTTCGTATATAACAGGCATGCAATGTGATTAAATTATCAGAAAGTATTGTGACACAATTGAAGCAACAATGAATGTTATTGATGAACTTGAAGCCTTGGCAGCCACAATTAGCAATGAAAGTTCTGTTTTCATTTTTTATTTTAAAAATAAAATTATTTTCCATGGTTACCCTCTACTATTTTCGGGTAAACCCCCCCCCCCTATACAAATGCCACTATAGGATGTTTATACTCTATAAAAAGCGTAAAATACGCTCTTTTTTCGTTCCATCGGCCACATCCTTCCTTCCCCCTCTGTTAAGAATATAAGTTTGTTTTACATAAATTCCATATCTGATCTAAAAGCAAATGTCAGCTTTCTATCATCCCTTTAATATACTGTTTTCACGGCTGATGCTTGACTTACAAATTTCTCGCCACGATTTAAATAGCTGATAATTACTGACACCCCTTTAAAGTGCATCCGGCTTTGGTAAATATACAAGAATTTGGATAGCGGCTTAACCAAAAGGTTTCTCTGAGAAAAATAGTTTTTCCCATCGAATTAAAAAAAAACAGTTTCGTGTTAAAAGAGACATTATGGTTAATTAACCATGTGTGGTTACAGGCTTTGCTTAATTCTCTATGGTATGGAAGCAAGTAAATGAGTTATTTTAAAAATTAATGCCTAAAAATATTTTTAGGACATTGGTGAAAGGTGGGGGGGGGGTTGACAATGCCTCAAGTCTAACACCTCCATTGTAAGGTGAAAACAAACTGCTTCTTCGCGTGAAAAGTAAGGGGAGTGGGTTTAAGAAAAAGATACATTGCTTTATTATGCGTAAATTGAAGAGCATTTTTACCATATCTGTCGGTGGGGGGAGGGGGTATTTGCCCATGTCTTTTCTCAGGGATATTTTCCGTGGGGGTTATTTTCCTTGGGCTGTTTTTTCTGGGGGTGTGATAAATACCAGCTATCGAAAAAGGATATGGAAATATAAAAAATACCGTTAATACTTTAAATGCAACAAACACGCCATGCTCACTGAATATAAAAACAATAAAAGAGCAGAAATATATAAAAATAATAAATTTGTTTGACCTTTATAGACTTAATTTTGAACGACTCAGTGAGCCATAATTCTTCTTTCTCAGATTCAAAAAAGGATGCAATTAGTATATTTCACGAAATTTTTTTACGTTGTGCTTTCTTAGTGATAAATTCTTTTCTAAACAAAATTATATGGATGAGGGTAGTAACTTTCTTTCTGTGAAAAGGGGCAAATTATTTCAATACTAATTTTTCTCTTCTTTTTAAGGCAAATTATGAAGAATGTATGACGCCGCTGCCCGCTAAGAAAGCGAGAGTGGACGAGACAAGACCATCCATTATTAAGTACGCTGGCTCGACCCCAAAACAAGTGCAATCATCTGTACAAGAATGCAACGCCACCGGCCCGTCCACCATCCATCATACGTTGCCTGGGCCTTCAAGAGCTGCCCCACTTATGAAAGGTCAGGAAGTGGCCCTCCAGCATGCACTACCTGGTCCTTCGGGTGCCCAAGTGCAGCCGGGATATGCAAATGTAAGCATTTTTCCATACCTTTCTATTTCTACCAATGTTTTTTAGTCTTTTCTTTTTCACTATTTTTCAACACTGTAAAAGTTTGTCTCAGAGATATTAAAAAAAAATGTTATTTTCTCTATAATAACACACCCATTGTTTTAAATTTCTCTGCTCCCCCCTCCCTCGGAGATATCTAAATATAATGTAATTTTTTGCAAAGAAACCGCTCTTTTCTAATCTTTCCAATTTTCCATTGTAGACATCTTCGCTTTCTCATAATAATATTTTTAGCTAATTTCAATTAATAATCACCGCCTTTGAAACTCAAAATGCTATTTTTTCTAATCTTTACTATTTTCAATGCATTCCCCATATCTCTTCGCCGCCATCTCATAAGCAAATATTTTTAGGTACCTTTGAAACTCCGTGAATGCTATTCTTCACATAGTTTTAAGAGAGATTATTCCTTTATCTATTGTACATATTGACGTTCTAATTTGCACTGAAAATAGCTTACAAACCATTGCATTGATTTTAGCGAGGGGGAATCAAGCTAACGGTTTCCGACATTTTGAAGTTCAATCCTGGAAATTGGAACACTCACGTGGCGGCTTACAATAATTGTGAGCTTATGAAAAGTTCAACGAACCTTTAGACTGGACTTAGAGAGATAATTGGACTTTTTCAGTCCAAGCTAAAATTACACCTTGTGGTGGAATTTTGGTAACGGGCGGGGAGCCATGGGGGGGCCAGGGAACGGCGGGGTTGAGAGGTGTGGGAAGCGCCGGGGGATGCGACCTGGGTCCGGGAAGTGCCACTGGTTTGCGCCACGAGTCAAGGACGCGTTGGGGGACGCGCCGGGGGTCTGGGAAGCGCGGTGGTGCATGTTTTGGGAGGCGGGGGTGGACGCCACGAAAAAAAAAAAAAAAATTTTTAAAACATTTAAAATAAACGATCAAATTGTCGCCTTCCAAGTAAAGTGGCATTTTAGATTTTATTTATATTATATTAAGTTGTATTTTATTTAAGTTGAATGAGCCAAATTTTATTAAGCAATAATAATCCAAATTTTAAAAACAGTAGGGCTGATTTGAACACTGAAAATAAGCTATTTTTTCATTTATAGATTGCATTGGTCCCCTACTCTCCGTCCAGTGACGAAGAGGAAGAACCAATTCTAACATCGCCACTGGAGTTTCAAGACAATTCACTATGGGACGATAGCATTGAAGTACCTTTTAATATTGATGAGTTTTTAGATGATTTTTTAACTAATTTAGATAGTAGCACAGTTTAACAGGGGGACTTACATTTGATAAGTCAAAAAACTTTGAAATTTTTAGACTTTTTTACCGGGGACTTAACCGGTAACCCTCCAGCCTCCGATACCCTAACGACTCCCCTACGAACAACTGAAGTGGAGCATTCGCCACATATTGTTTAACAACTGGGGGGCGGGGTAAAAAACCACGCGGGGGCGGGGGGTACACCATTCCCAGACTTTCAGTTATCCAACAGAATTTTAAATAATATAGTTGTTTTCACTGCAATGTTTGGGGATCCTTTTGATACATTTATGGGGGGGAAATTTGCTTTTGACCCTGTAGAAATTGTGCTTGTATATGTAGATAAAATTTGTGCACTTCTGGAGAATCAAATTCAGTTGTGGGGAGGTAGGGATTCAATTAAGGTTTCCATTGTTTTAAAAGTGTTTTATTTAAATGAGGGGAAAAGTGAAGTTTATTATCATTTTATACAGGCCGAGATGAGTGTGGTTTATTCAAATTTATAAAATTTTGGAGGAACTTTCACGGATTGGGTCGATCACATTATAACGCATCTTGAGAACTTTAATGAAATTAGGAGTGTGTCTCTAGTTCTTTTTGTTGAAAATTTAGGTGTTAATATTTGTAAAATTAAGAAAGATTTTATTTTAAGAGGGGGGTCTGGTGGGGCTGAAAGGGATACAGTTTTAAATTATAATCCAGATCTAGAGGGTTGTAAAGGTGTCCAGAAGATCTATTTTGAAACAGGTCAAAAGTGTTTCCGATATGCTTTCATCATATCAGCAATGGAGCCTCTACCTCGGGACGCTACTAAGAAGAATTTGGACATATGGGCTATACATGGGAAGGAGTGCTCCGATTTCCCAGTTGTAGATTTTTCATGCCTAGAAGGAAAATACCCAGTAACGCTAAGATCTATTAATATGTTTGAAAGGGCTAATGCTCACTTAAATATCGGCGTTACTGTGGTTCAGTATGAAACTGAATTTGAAGATGGGGTTCGTTTAAAAAGAAGGGGGTGGTCTTCCCAGCAAGGAGTCCGTCACTTGATATGGTTAAACACTGGGTTTGGTTGCTATACACAGCACCTAGTCGAACGAACGCAATTGGTCATTTTAACCCTATCACTGACATTAGTAGACTTCTGGGGGAGGGTAAGCCAAGGGGGGTACGTTTGTACTGTCCAACATGCCTCTCTAGATTTTGGACTCAATTAAAGTTACAAAATCACATGAGGCATTGTAGCCGCCACGGCTATCAGACAGTGGAAACGGTTTCAGGGGATAGGGCAATTTTAAGCTTCAAAAATTTCCAAAATACCCTTCTCCAGTGCATCAAAATATCTTTGGATTGTGAAGCTAAGCTGGTGGAGATGAACGACCCCCAATATCCAAACCGAGTCAAAGAACATCAGGCTATTGCAGTGTCCTACGCCCACGCGCAAAGAGATAGTTCTAACACCATGCGGTTGTTAGAAATAGTTGAAACATTGGATGAGGGGGAGTGCATGGTCAAGGCACTGACTAAACTGATTGGCACGGCTAATGGTGCTATTTCTCGTTTGAGAAATACCCATTATCCAATGGTGTTGTCTGCAGCGGTTCGTATCGCGATTGAAACTCACCCCCGAGGGGGGGGGGGTACGGGGGATTGGGGACAGGTGGATCCGGCTCCTCCCCGCCCCAGTGGGGCGCGGGGGACAGTTAGAAATACTGACCATTTGGGGGAGAAAATATCCTCTGGGGGTCGTAATTTTAGGGGGGTTGCGCATCAATCGTGTAATTTAAATGTTAGCCAGCAGTTTTTTATCCCTGTTTTTATTCATAATTCCAATTATGACTTAAAATTTATTTTACCGGCACGGGCACGGAGGCACCGGGGGGGAGGGGGAGGAGAGTGTCTATGGGTAAATGGTTCATGGGTCTATAGGATAAGTCCAAAATCGGCCGAGAGGTTGCACCGTCTTGAGCTGAAAGGGCTGGTCAGGGATAAAGAATGTATGTGCTGGAATTAAATTAGGTGTTTAGATTATTTTATTGTTTTCCCCATTTAAGGGAGACACGTGATTCACTAGTAGAAAAGACACAATTTAGATTGCTTTTCCCTGCTTAAACAGTACTTTCCAGACAGTGACATGTATGATCTATTGACCTGCAAAGGTGTATATGCATAAGACTATTACTGTTCTGGCACTCGCTTAAGCGAGGTGAAACTACCTCCAATTGAAGCTTTTTACAATTCACTGACCAACAGTGAATGCACAGCCGAGGAGTATGAGTTTGCCAAGAAGGTGTGGTCCAAGGGGGATTGTAAAAATGGGTGGGATTATTGTAGACTTTACTTGGCCAGTGACGTTCGAACTCTGTTGGATATAGTCTGTAAGAACACAGACCAGATCTATTCAGAGTTAGGGTTAGATATAGGCTACTATTTTTCTACATCTTATTTAGTAATGTATCTGATCTATAAAATTAGCACAGATTCTATAAGTCTGAGCACCGAGCAACACCAACATATTAGTTCACAACTTTTACTGAGAGAAAAGTACGATGATCACGATAATCGTATCTTGTCGACCAATCAATCTGAGAACCGCACTGGTATAATGTCAAATGCAGTGTTCTTGGACATAAACTCATTGTACCCCTCGGCAATGTCCAACTACTCTTTGCCTTGTGGGAACTATCAATGGCTTGAGAATCCTTGTGAGGTCCCCGACATGACCATCGTCGAGGACACCGGGCCACCAGGATGGTTCTTTGAAATTGACGGTCACAGTCCACTGGTATTTCACAACTCGGTCAAAGAGTGTTTTGGTCCCATTATCGATTGACCGATGAGCATGGGCTCGCTGAGCCCCCACAATCATTTATTGGCTGTGGATATGGGGATGCATTGGACTTCCTCCATACAGAAAATTATTGCTGATTTGGACCCTAAAGAGAATATCTTTATTCACCATGTGCTTTGGCACTGGATGGTGAGCAATGGTTTCAAGATCACCAAAATACACAGGGTCCTGCAGTTCAATCAGCGACCCTACTTGAAAACGTTTATCGACACCTTTGTCGATAAACGCTCTAAGGCAAATTCAAAGGTGGAGAAGGAAATGTATAAGCTCATTTTAAATCCAGCGTTTGGAAAAATGTATCAAAGCGTTCGTAATAGATCTCGCTGTGACGTCGTGACTGACCCTCTAGAGTGTGCACGAATTATTGCCGACCCCAATTTTACATCGGTCACGAGCATAGAGGCCGGCGTGGTTCGTCTACACAGGTGAAAGAGAAATGTAGTACTGAACAAGAATATAGGAGGCGGCAGTTCTGTACTAGAAATTTCCAAAAAGCTCATGTTATCGTTTTTTTACAATCTGTACGAGGTGCACTGGCCACGGGAGGGGAGGTTCAAGTTTACTATGGTGATACAGATTCTCTGCTGTTAAAGGTAAATGGGACTGATTTAGATTTATTGGGTGATTTGCAAAAGGGTGAACACATCAGCTCGCGGATGGATTTCACCAACTGGAATCCATCCCTCTACCCCGAGCTGGTGAAACGTCAAGCCCCCAACCAACTATTAATGTTAAAATCAGAGACGGGGAGTGATTTGATATCCCGGGGGGTGTTCCCGGGTCCCAAAGTCTATTGCGTGGAAACTCATAGTGGGGATGAAAAGAAGGCGTGTAAAGGGGTGCCTACACATTTTGTAAAGAGCAATTTCAACATGAGCGTGTATAGAGACTGTGTAGAAAGTAGCTTAGTGCCAAGAGCACAAGTGCTTGCAATTCGCTCTCTGCAGTATAGAAATTATACTGTGACAGTGGAAAAGAATGCAATGTCGTGTATATCCGACAAAGTCTATGTGCTCGAGAATGGTGTGAGTGTTCTACCCCGCGGCCACTGCCGTATTTCAGACCGAGTTGAATGCATAGACTATCGCAATCAACTTGGTCTGGATAAATTAACCTAATCTGACTAACCTCCACTCCAACCTTTCATAAATTAACTAATCTAACCCAAGCACTAACCATCACCACTAACCCAACCACTAACCTAACCCATAGCAGTGACGACAACTATTCTTTTTCCACCGCCGCTCCCGGGGGTTGGGGGGGACCCTTCCCGTGGCCGCCCAGGGAGGTGGGGGGGGGGTCCCGCCCGCGGCCGGCCGGCCTTCGGCCCCGCGGCCCCCGGGGGATGGGGGGATCCCACACCTTTAAATTCACTATAATCATGTTCAACTGTGCTATTGGCTCCGTGTGTGTATTTTCTGTTGTACAAAAAGTGTTATTGTATGGAAAAGTGTAAGTTGACAAAAAAGGTATTTATAGACAAGTGTTGTTGATGTTATACAAAAAGTGTTTTTTTTTATTTTACAAATATTATAGTACATAACAGTGTTTTTAAATAAAATTAGTGTTTTATTTATAAATTCTTATAATTGCCCTGTGTTAATGTTGAAAAAATAGAATTTTCATGTTGACCATGAAATTTTGTCAGCTGTCCGTGTTGAACAAGTGTTATTTTTATCGTTGTGCAGTTCATGTTGACTGCAAATATTTGTTTTCATGCAGTGTCGAAATAAATGCTGCCATGAAATATTGTTGTTTTTTGTTGTTCTTGAATATATATATCTATGGGGAAAATTATTGCTACTACTTATTCATTGAGCACATATGATTTACAGTTAGTTGTAGTCCGACTGTTGTCCCCAACAGCAGCAGCATGTATCAATTTAAAACACCCTTCAGATCGCTTCTGTGTGGTCCGTCAATGTCGGGGAAAACAACACTTTTAGTTAGAATAATTCAAAATTGCGATAAAATGTTTTTGGAGAAGCCGAAAAAAATCTACTATTGCTATAGTATTTGGCAGGAGTCCTATGATAAAATAAAAGCTATTGCCACAACCATACCAATACAATTCATACGGGGACTTGATGTTTTCAATAGTATTTATTCGAACTCGTGGTTTATTATTTATGATTTGGCTGAATCAATTGAACATTTCTCACAGGAAATGCTACAACTGTTCACCGTTCGCTCCCATCATGAAAACATTTCCGTTACTCTAGTTCTACACAATCTGTTTCATCAGAGCAAATGTATGCGAACCCTTGCTTTGAATTGCACAGTCTATATTATCTATCGAGTCGTGCGTGATTCGATCTCGCGCAATACTATCAAAAATCAGATATAACCCCGCGCCCCTAAATTTATATTTTAAGCATACACAAAGGCGCCAAGCAATCCCAACGGGTACATTTTGCTGGATCTTAATCAGAGCACGCCCGAGGATCTTCGTGTAGTCACCGACATTTTCAACAATGAAATTACAGTATATCTTCCGGTGAACAGTAGAAAAGACTATTAATCGCCATTATGACACTGAAGAAACTACACGAACAACGGCATCTGTTTTCCGTTTTAAGGACTTCAAAACCATTGCTTAGGAAGGCTATACTCAAACATGGGGTTGACAATGATTTCATTAATCTAATATCTGAACTTTTTTTAAATTTAAGTGCGGGAATTTTTAAACTGCAAGATGTTTTTAGAAAAAAGAAAACCAAAAATGTTTCAACTTACCGCGCCTTGTATTTTAAAAAAAATTGAAAACATATAAAAAGACCGCGAATAAGTCTAGCAGTCGGTTGATTCTTCACAATTTTAATGCCAATTAGTGATTGGATCGTAGACATTTGTCTCTAGAGAGAGAATATCTATAACAGTTAGATATGATCCTTTTAAAATTGTTCTTTCACCCGTCGAAAATTTTGAGGACAATCTATGCAAATTTATTAATGATGAGAATATTGCCGTTGACAAAAAACTGCTTTTACTTCAAGATGCATTGCGACGTGTGGACAAACATAAACCTTATCGTGAGAGACCCGTCACCACAGATCCCTCTAAACAGGAAACATCTCCTCAAGATTCTGCAATGCAATCAAAGGAGAAGGAATTGAATTCGAATGTAACGAAAATTGGAAACCTATTGCCAGTGACATATCGTGAACAGAATAAAAGAATATGTTCTTATCTCGTAATGGGAGCTGGTGAACAAGTTCAAGTCGCCAGCAAAGGGAAACGAATTTTAGTTCAGGGGAAAAGTTATAATCTTGTTGATTCAATTTGTGATATTGTAACGAATCTTTAAGGAATCTTATCCTTTGACGATAATCTATAAACCTTTCTGTGTGTATCAAACTTTCCCAAAAGTCTTATTGGCAATAGGCAAATTCTAAAGAAACTAAGAGAATATAGTCCTCCTCCTTCAACACCATTTAAAAGAGAAGAAGATTCAATATTTGAGGATACTATCAGCAGCAGCAATGATTTTACAACACATGTGGCTGCTAGTCAAAAGCGAAGACGAGTTGATTCGACTGCCAGTGTGCAAAAGGGGAGTGGACATTACACTACGTGTTTACGCTCGAAATGGATGAAGTTTTGAAAGGTGTTTATGAAAATATTGGCGAAGCAGGAAGTTTAAGTTCTCCCCAAACACTTTCCAAAGCTGTCTTCGGCACCACCACATTGAAAAATACAAAACAGTATCTAAAGAATGAGCCGAGTTACACACTACATCGGAATCAAAGGCTTCGCAGTAACCAATATCGACAAACTAAAGCCTTTTTCCCTCTGCATATAATACAAATGGATCTTTTAACTTTAAACGCAGTTCAACGGCGTCACAATGCACCCTACAAATATATTCTAGTGGCAATCAGTATCTTTAGTCGCTATGCCTATGCCATTCCGATACGATCAAAGAGGGGTGTTGAAGTTGCTCGGGCCACTGAAAGTATTCTAGAACAGGATTCATATAGAAAAATTCAGTCGGATCGTGGCAGTGAATTTGTTAATCCCCATGTGCAAAAGGTTCTTTTGAGATATAATACAACACTTTATCATAGTCACAGTCTTATAAAGGCTGCATTGGCTGAACGATTAATAAGAACGATTCTTGTATTAATTTCAAGACATTGTACTGTGAAAAATACACCGGCTTTTATCCATGATTTAGATAAAATCATGTTGATTTATAATCAACGACCCAATAGATCTCTGTCCAACTCTACACAAACGGATGTTCACTACAATGAAAATACATTTGATTCTTTTCTAAAGCAATACTTCAATGTCAATGAGAAGAAGAAAAAAAAGAAGAAATTCAATGTTGGTGATACTGTTCGAATTAATAGAACCACCAATATTTTTGAAAAAGGAAATTATTTATGGAGCACTGAACTTTTTAAAGTGTCCAAAATCCTAGACACCGAGCCCACAACATATCGACTGCGAGACACCAAAGATGATGAGATTCTCGGCGGTTTTTATGAATATGAACGGCAAAAAGTTATAAACACTAATGAAATGTATCAAATTGAAAAGATATTAAAGAGTCGTACACGCCATGGCAAGAGACAGTTGTTGTTTCGCAGGCTAGGATACAACTCAGATTTTGATTCTTGGGTCAGTGCTGAAGATATTGACAATGCCCAATGATTTCTATGTGACTTTCATGTCCAATGTTTCAGATCCTCTCTACAACGACTTGAATAGAACAAGTGATTTTTGGACGAAACTCTCCCCCACCGTCAAATTGGACGGCAATGGAAATTATGAAGTATCTCTTTTTGACTTTATCCTAAAAAATACCCACGACATCCTGCGAAAAAATAGTAAATATGATATAAGAATTATACCAAATGATTTGCCACCACCACCGACAAGGGATCAGCAACAAATTAAAAAAATCAATTGGTTGGATTATCAATATATTGAATTACCCTACGAGGAACTCACCTGTATGAATGATTTATGTCGTTCTATTAATAAAAGAATTTCCGCTCGTAAAAAGGGTGCTTTTCATTTCAACTATTCAAAGGAGGAGGGCAAGATCTACATTAGTTCACCTATTGCCAGTGAAAAGGTTATTCTCAATGATAATCTAAAGGATGTTCTTGGCTTTAAGCGCAATATAATCAATGGTAAAAGTGCCGGAAACACTAATTTCATTTTTGCTGACTACCCGCCTGCCTTCTCCACGGACACCTGTATATTTCTCTACGCTTCATTTGTGGAAACATCTCGGGTTGTTAATTCAAATGTTCCCCTCCTACGAGTTCTTGAACGAAAAACCAATCAAGAACATATTCACCACTACAATATAAAGCATCTTCAGTATATTCCCTTAAAGACTTGCTATTTGGAACTCTGTCAGTTAACACTAAGAATCGAATTGGGTCATCTAATAGTAATTTCAAAGTGTTTGGCTTTGATTACATGCCATTTTCGAACCATTGTTCAAAAGGAAGATGTCTAATAAAAAACTGGTATTTACATATCATGATATTGACTGCTATGTTAATACTCTTGTCTCAAGACAACAGGGCAATGGAATGGACTATTACAAAGGTCACTCGTCAATGTCTGGCTATGGTCTTGGCAGTTGGTTTGCTAAGCTGTTTCGCTCTTCACTACCACTGGCTAGAAAATATTTTGTACCGGCTGCGACAGATTTTGCATCCTCTACACTATACAATTGGGTTTCTTGCAAGGATTTTAAAAAAATTGTGTCGGAATACCTGTACTCCAGCATGCAATCCTCTTGCGAGAGATAAGAAATGAATGGTTACGTTTTCAACTTTATGCGAAACAACGCAAACCTAATATGTCTCCACTCAAGCTGGACGTGACAGAATGCACAATGTTTGTAACTGACCATTATGACCAATCCGTCACATGCTATAAACATTAGAAGAAGAAGTCCCAGGAAGAAAATTGTTAGATTGAAACTATATTTCTTCTCCTAAAAATGTCCTACCTACCGCATAAGGATTCTCAACCTTGAATCACCACTTCATTGAATCTATTCAATGCTGAAAATGTTGATATGAGTGTCAAGCATGGTTACTATGAACAATTTTATCCACAACAACCCCTCTCCGATAATATTCACTTTCAAATTTATTCTAATGAAGACTACTTCATAGATATATCGTCCACATTTATAGATTTACATATGAAAATATGAAAAACATATAATACAATGCCAATTTTGGGTGATAGGATATCCTATGAAAATTCTATACTAAGCAATCTATTTCTTCAACTCACCGTCTGCCTCAACTGCATACTGGACAGCACAAGCAATAATTTCTCAAACTATACTAGCTATATATAATTCATGCTGATGACACCCAAGTCATACAAGGAATTGAGAGGCACCTCCAATGGATATGAATATATTACTAATACTGATAGTACAGATGCACTTAAAAAGGCTGCAACTAGTGAATTACGTCTAGTTGGAAAAATATATCATGAAATATTTAATATAACCCAATGGCTTCTGCCCAATATTAAAGTGGATATAAAACTGACGCTTGCACCATCCAATTTCATATTGAGAAAAGAACTTGCTGCCAATCCTGATGTAAGTCTATCCCTCACCTCGGCAATACTTCATGTACGCAAACAACAGGTCATGAGTTCTGTTGCTTTGGCCGTGGAAAAACTGAGAGCCAATGGCAACAATATTAAACTACTTGTTCCTCATACAGTCAGCAATCAGTTTCATATTGCAATGGGCTCACGTACCTTCACCGATTCATCCTTTATCAATGGCGAAATCTCATCAACATTTGCGTTGGAATTCGTAAGAAGCACCAGTGCAATTGGCTCATTGACTGAATGTACGCATAAAATTGAAATGTTTGAAATTTCATCTCCTTTTTGTAAAGTAAATTATATTCCACTCTACAATCTATCTTTTGATAGATCCTATAGAACATTGAACGAGTTGACCATGCAAACCCTAGATCATGACTCTCAACTATTTGAAAATGGTATAACCGAAGATATGTTTGCTAAAACACATGTTATAATTGTAATGGATTTGTCGGGTACACAGGATATGAGTATAGTAAGTACGGGGAGTGTGCGTTTAGAGTGTACATTTGCCTACCCATAGGCTGAGAGTATTGACCTAATCTCACTAAATCAATATGAAACCTATTGGGAAATCACTCCCGAAGGCAGTGTTCTACTAGACTTAGAGCCATGAACAACAGTCAAATAATCAATGTATTTAATATGGACCCCTACATGTCCCAGTACAAATCCTATTGTCTGCGCTCGGACTTTCTTGGAAAAATTCAAAGTGTCAACAAGACCTTGATTATTGTTAATAGCAGTCCGTCGACTGTGCTGACGGGTCATTGGCTGTGCATCTTTCAAACAATGAAGACGATTGAATTTTTTGATCCACTTGGTCTACCCTATACATTCTACACGCCTCACATCAGCAACTATATTGAGAGCAGTGGGAAAACTATTATTCAAAATCGAAAGAGGGTGCAGGATGTAACGACTTAAAGTTTCGGCTTCCCTGCGCTAATATATTTGGTGTTCTGATGCCATGGCAAAACTTACGAGCATTTTTTCTACATTTTTAGTGACAATCCACGTCTCATCGACTTTCCATTATAAAATATACTCCGTTACATTTATAGCTTTGACGACAGGTCAATCAGATTAAAGTTCTTAAAAAATGTAATTGATTTTGTTTTTCAATAAGATGCATATATATATATATATACAAAAATGTCTTTAAATCTACAATATAAATGTCTTCTTCTTCGGAGTATAGTCCAATATTATGAACAACTAATGACGATAAATCATCTGGATTCACTGTATATTGATCTTGATTGACTGTAAAGTCAGGGTCACATTTTCTACAGTACAATGTAACTTCACTCTTGTCATATCTCTTTGTATAGTCAATGATACTATTTTCATTCATATTATGAAAATCACGAGTTTCAATCTGTCTATTTGAAGCAATATCACATACAATGTTTTCAAATGGTGAATCACATTCGGTAACTGCCAAATAAAAATCACTTGGTTTATAGTCATAGTAGGTGGTGTCATCACAATGATGACGTAGAAACCAAATTGTCTTGTTACCCCAACAGTTGAATCGTAGACCTGATTCCTCTTCCCAGAATAATTTAAATCCATGACGATACCAATCTCGTAGAAATAAACTAAAATCACGTTTGGGATTCTTTCCAATCATAGCGGGGTAAGTATTCTCCCACTTATCACATTTATCATAGTGACAATTGGAGCACAGGTGCCCTCTAGGATGAGAGTCACAAATCTCCTCAAGACATGAATTACATCCTTTAATTTGTACTGCATAGCCTCTATGTAATTTACAAGGATTACATAATTTACACTTTTCACTATAGTCATCAATGTTTGTACAATTCTCAAATTGATTCCAACTTCAAAGAGTGTACATGCACAATGTAAATATAGAGAACATTTTTCGGTTTCCGATGTCAACTCACTCACAGCTAAAACGAAACTGATCCTCTTCGTTCGATAAATTCAATGAGAGGGAAATGGGAGAGAGAGGAGTAGCTCTGTGACGTTACCTCTTTCGAGTGATGGGGGAGCCATCTACATTGAATCCATTGGCAATATTTTCAAAAGTATATCCACAATATGATTTTGCTTTGTTCCAATTAATATATCAATAAATTGACTATAAGCATTTGAGTCACATTTTAAAAGTTTCATACAATAGTCCAATATGGGGGAATCACTCCTCATTATATTGTCAAGTGTTCCCTGACAATAGAATATCCCGCGTTTAAGAGATAACTCGAGAAAATCATCATCCAAAATCAAAATGTTTTTACATAAACACTAGATTTGATCTAAGTCACTCTTTCTCAAATTTATTCATTTTTCAATCCTTTCACTCCGACTGCTGACTCTAGACTGACCATGATTCGTTAGCCCTAACCAGAAAAGAAAGAGAACATTTTAGATTTCGAAACAATTTTATTGAATAATTAGAACAACAACAACATCAATAATACAGAGCATGTACAATTAGCGATACTGTTTATTGTCTTCAATATGTTTCACTAATGCACTTAAAGCACATTGAAGTCTATTCACATGTGCTATATCAACTTTTGCGGCGAAACATAATTGATCCTCCATTTTAAATTTGCTCAAGGATATTACATATCTTGCATATACTGCATCCCATTCCAGACAAAGACGTGATCCTTTCGTGATTTCCACCGCAATGTTTGGTGCTCTTGTACCATTATCATCAACTCCACTATCAACTTCTAATAGGGTAAACATTCCACTCATCGCCATCAACACAAATATATATCCAAATGAGTAAAGTCAAACTGTTCTTCTTCTTCTCACTCCTTGAATTCTATTCACAGACTAATAAAACTATAGCAAAAATCCCTTCCTTATATTCACTCCATCGCTAATATGTATACAAGCCCTCTGATTGGCTGAGAAGGAAAAATGTGATCTAACTGTTTCCGGGAAACTCATAACATTTGGCTTGAACAACAACATCAAATACTATTTCTGGATCATCCATAAAACAGACATGAAAAACATCAAATAAATCGAACAACACACATAACCACCCATGAAAACAGACATAAATGTGAGAAAGTTCCTGTTTTTCAAAGTCTCACTGACAAAAACCATTACAAGTCCATAATTTGATGTTGACATCCATGAAAAACATCAAATAAATCGAACAACACACAGAACCATCCATGAATACATACCCAAATGTGAAAACAGTCCTGTTTTTTCATTCTCAGTGAGAAAACCATAAACCACGTGGTAATGTCAGTATTAAACTAAATTGTAGATGGCAGCAGGGGTGCGTGACACGAGTACTAGGGTCACTTCTACTCATAACTTATAATCCTTGCCCTGAAGACTGTGGGGGGATTGTCCTGCTCAAAGGTATAATTTCCTGAACTTTAAAATGCGTGGAACAAAATGTTTGAGGGGGCGGGGAAGGGATGTTAGTTGCCTTCCGATCAGTTTCGACTATTAAAAAGAGCAAGTTTTTACGACAACTCTTTCGATACGAATTGCCCTACTCTAAAGGAAAAAATAATGAATAAAACACTGTGCCAACATCGTTCTTATATTATTTCTGTGTGGAAATCAACTACGTTACACAAAGTGACTATCTCAAAATTTTGATTGGATGTGTTTGGGGGAATGATGGGCGTGGGGCGGGGGGGGGGCTACTTGCCCTCCAATCACTATCGACTATTAAAAGGGCACTAGCCCTTTGAAATTCCAATCGAAAGAGCCTTTTTTGAAGTTTCTACACCAACACTTTCTATAAAAACCTTATATGTCCCCAAGTTATTACTTACAATTCTTACTCTGTAGGCTGTGGGGGAGTTTCATCCTCTTAAACATATTTTCTATGTGTAAATCGACTATGCCGAAAAAAATGGCTATCTTAAAATTGTTAATAGACGTGTTTGGGAAAGCGGTGGGTGTGGAAGGGGTGTTAGTTACCTTCCAATCACTTTCGACTATTACAAAGGGCACAAGCCACTCCAATTTCCAATTGAAAGAGCCCTTTTCGGAGTTTCTACGACAACTTCTTCGATACGAAGTGCCCTGCTCTAAAGGAAAAAGATAATAAATAATACGATGTGCCAACATCGTTCTTATATGATCTCAGAGCATAACTTAATACCCTTGCCCTGAGGGTTGTGGGGAAGTGTCCTCCTCAACAACTTATTTTCTATGTGCAAATCAACTACGCTGAACAAAATAGTTATCCCAAATTTTGATTGGATGTGTTTGAGGGAATGATGGGCGTGGGGGGAGCTAGTTACCCTCCAATTACTTTCGACTAATAAGAATGGCACAATCCCTTTGAATTTCCAATCGAATGAGCCTTTTTTGAAGTTTCTACGACAACGCCTTCTATAAAAACCTTATATGCCCCCAGAGCATAACTTATGACCCTTGCTCTGAAGGCTGTGGGGGAGTGTACTCCTCAAAAACTTAATTTCTATCTAGATATCAACTACGCTGAACAAAATGGCTATTCCAAAATTTTGATTGGATGTGTTACGGGAAATTGTGGGCGTGGAAGGGGTGTTGGTTGCCTTCCAATCACTTTCGACTATTAAAAAGGGCACAAGCCACTCCAATTTTCAATTGAATGATCCCTTTTCGAAGTTTCTATGACAGCTTCCTTGATATGAAGTGGCATGCTCTAAAGGAAAAAAAAATAATAAATAATACATTGTGCCAACATCGTTCTTATATGCCCTCAGAGCATAACTTAAAACCCTTGCCCCGAGGGTTGGGGGGAGCGTCCTCCTTAAAACATATTTTCCATCTGGAAATCAACTACGCTGAACAAAATGTGTATCTCAAAATTTTGATTGGATGTGTATGGAGGAATGATGGGCATGGGGAGGGGGTTCAGTTGCCCTCCAATCAATTTCGACTATTAAAAGGGGCACTAGCCCTTTGAATTTCCAATCGAATGAGCATTTTTTGAAGTTTCTACGACAACGCCTACTATAAAAACATTATATGCCCCCAGCGCTTAACTTACAACCCTTTCGTTACGAAGACAACTCCTTCGATACGAGTGCCCGGATATTGAGGAAAAAAAATAAAACATTGTGCCCACATCGTTCTTTACTTAGGCAGCGCTATCGCGCTGCCTATGAAAGACAGATTCCTTGCCAATTCCATAGCTTGTAAAACTAATAGGATACATTGTTGCCATATTTTCTTGGATCATAATAACCTAAAGTAAAAAAACAATATTCCTAAATCATTGTGACGGAGTAATTTTAAGTAATAACACCCCCCCCCCCCTTATACAAAAGCTAAGAATTACTGAATCCCATTCGCAAATTTGTTTTCGTTTTATTGTTTTCATGAGCAAGATTCAATTCAAGATTCAAGGAACTATCCCAACTTGGCAGTAGTGAGTAAGTGTATTATGCCAAACAATGAATTGATCCTCAAAATTGACACTTTGAATTTGGGACATTAACCTCCAAGACTGATTCTACCTTAAACATCTGGCTGAAATGGTGTTCCAAAAATGCTCTCAATTGAAAAACTGGCTTGCGCTGAATAGTCTTATTGCAATCTTGTCTTCACTTAAATAATCTTTAAATTATCTTCCCTAGATCAAAGAATTGCCTCTTTTTCAATAACATTTAAAAGATTATTTATAGCTCATTACGCTATAGAGTTGCGACCAAATATCCTTACGAATGGATAAAAGAGATCAAATGGGGGGGGGCACAAGTTTTTAAAGTATTTTCCTCAAGTAAAAATTTATTAAGCGACCCCAGGTGGCGGATAGGGAAACGCCCCACAGATATTTAGGGTACCTCTATAGGAGACACAGACCAAGGGGGGATCCTGCCACTGGAAGTCCATAATAGAAACCTGGGCACCCTCGCCCAGGGGTGCCCAGGCCAAAAGTGTTGGTCCCAGTCCTGCACTGGTTTCCAGAGCCATTGCTTCTTCTGGGGCCAAAATAATTTCAGTGATTTAAAGAGTGTAAAAATTGCATCTTGGAATGTTGTGACGTTAAAAAATAATTATCGTATCGACATTTTTGACTAAGCAAGTCAGAATCTTCGAGCTGGACTTGTTAGGATTTTCAGAAACTCATATCCAAAGGTTAGGAAACATGAAATTAGGTGATATAGAATTTATTTTCTCAGGCAGGAAGGATGGGATACATAGACAGGGAGTAGAGCTCATGATGAACAAAAAGGCTGCTAAGTCTTGTTTAGGCTGGGAAGATATTGATAATAGAATCCTAATCGCTCATTGTATAAATAAAAAGTGCAAGATATCAGTGATAGTAGTATATGCCCCTGTAGAAACGACTGACGGAGACAGTAGTTACTAAGATGAATTTTACTTACAGTTACAAGAAGGAATACACAGGATCCTAGGTGGAAATATGGTGTTTTTACAAGGAAATTTTAACGCCCAGGTCGGTCGAAATAGGCATAGATGGTACCCTAGCCTTGGTAAATTTGGTGTAGGAAAAGAAAACAGAAATGGTTACAGACTGCCACAGTTTTGTAGGCATAACAATCTAGTTATAGCCAATACGGCATTTGGTCATGAAATGGCCCATAAATTAACAGGGTATTCACATGATGGTAAGATAACTAACCTTAGTAATTATAAACTGAAGACTCGCAGGATCAATAAGGTACACTATGTCTACATCTAGTAGTATATGTCGCTCCATCTAGTAGTGTTTAGGGTTAATTTAAAGCTGAAACTTCGAAAGGGTAACTACTCACTCCAGAATGAGAGTTTGAGAGAAACTTTCCAGGAACATTTGAATACTAAGTTGGAGAGTTTAAAATTTGACAATGTAGAAGATGGAAGGCAAAATCTTACGAAAATGATTCGTGAAGTTACTGATGATGTTTTAGGGAAGAAAGTTATTTAGCAGTCAGGAATATTAGTGAAAAGGCTCTATATTTAATAGACAGGGGAAGGGGCTTGTAAAAGTATTATCTGAGTGATACTTCATATGAAAATAAAAGGAATGTAAATAATGTGAGGAAAAGCATCAAAATATGAACTAAGGAGGTTTGATGTGGAGACCATGGATAAAATTGCCGAGGATCTGGAAGATACAACTAGACCACATAATAGTAAAAATATTGTACTGTCATGTTAATAAATAGAGAGGGAGTAGTCAATATGGACTTGTCCTGCTTAAAGATAGATAATTAGTTGTAAGAAAATAGTTAAAGAGAGATGGCCAGAATATTTTGAGAGTGTGCTAAGCCGTGATAGAGTTACAAGAAAAGATATAAAGGAAAACGAAAAAGTTTGTGAGACCTTGGATGTGAAGCAAGATTTATTCTTTGAGGAAGAATTAGCGACAATACTAAAAGGATTGAAAAATAATAAGGCCTCAGTTTTGATGCTGAGGTAAATTAGTTTCTTAGATATGGTGGCTATGAGGTTAGAAATAGGCTACTGAAGGGTATGAAAATGATTTCTAGACTACCAAGAAGTACCAAACAATTTTAGGAATAACCCTAATTAAGTCCCTGTATATAAAAAAGTGATAAGAGTGAATGTGGTAATTATAGAGGCATGACCTGGTCTATGTAAGCAGCAACTTACTTAGCATGATGATACTTTCTAGACTGAGAGATGCTGTAGACAAAGCTTTAAGAGAAGAACAGTGCGGTTTTTGGAAGGGTAGAGGATGTGTCGACCAAATTTTCACCTTTAGGCTAATAATTGAGAAGTGCCCGAGTAAAACACCGTTAGTCCTCAATCCTATAGATTATGAGCAAGCGTTCGACTCATCTGACAGAACAGCTCTAGTGATGGTCTTATCCTTGTATGGTATTCCAGACAAATACATTAAAGTGATAAGTGCTATGTGATAGAATAACACTGCTGACATTAAAATAGAAAATGAGGTTAGTAGCTGGTTTTGTAATAAATCAGGAGTTAATCAGGGCAGAATAGCCAAGGCTAAGGGTTTTTTCACAGTTGAAAAAAAACTTGTGAGAATAAGAAAACAAGTCTCCGAACAAAGGTTAGAATATTGGATGCAACAATGATGACATTGGTCAAATATGTTCTGAAGCATGGGCGCTTTTAAAAACGAAGATTTGCTCCAGAAAAATTTTCAGAGAAATCGCTTACGAATCGTTTTCGGTACCAGGCTGACTGAACGAATTTCAAACCGTGGGCTGTACGAACAGTGTGGTTCAAGTTCAAGTTCAATCCCGCTTTCTAGGACTATACTGAGAAGAAGGCTGAGATGGCTAGGGCACGTCTGTGGGTGAAGGATGACAGATTGCCAAGGATTGTCCTTTTCGGCCAACCGTCTAGGGCTAAACAGAAAGCAGGTGGTCCACGATTGGGGGAGGGGGGAGATGTCACATAGAAAGTATTTAATCGAAATGGGAACTTCCTCGGAGGGTGTAAAGAGGGAGGATTAGACTAGGTTGGAGGTGGAGCGTGTGTAGCTGTTTTGGCCTCAGGCAGCTTGATGCTGCAGTAAGCTGTTAGTAGTAGTAGTAGTAATAATCAATTTTAAAAGTGATTTATACTTCTATAAATCTATCAAAAGCTTCAACATTTTTTCCTATGTTCAGTGCAGTACCATCTGTCTCTGTCCTCTTTAAGCTATTGTATCCCCACTTTTACTCTTTGTTTTTATGTTTTTTTAAGAATCTAAAAATTAAACAGAAACAGAGAATTTTTTCGATCTTGATACAAGTCACGAGCATTTTGCTATACTTTACGGCGCTTCATGAACTTCAGAATTTGAGTTTTTTTTGCTTATTTTTATTAATTCACATACTTTTTATTTAAACTAAACAAATAGGCTGGAAAATGAAAATATAGGATAACATGACAGACAAAAAAGTAAATGTAATATCAAATATGTTAGTAAGGTAAAGACACGGCATAGAACGAAGTTTCTCCCTAGGAATTGTACTGCTATCTAACATAAGAGATTGGGGAAAACTATCTCTCATAAGACAATGATTTAGCACTAGATGGCAATATCTGCATTGTTTAGTGTTGATTTACGTTTGTTTCCAGCTTGTCTTGATCATTGGTTTCGGTTTCTGCCCGTTTTAGAATTTTATATTTCATTTATTCATTCATAGTAATTTCTCTTCGCTTTAAAAGTGGTTTTAGTTAAATCTTCAAACATGATCTAAAAGTTATAATAATTCAAACGGTACTTGTTAAATATCCCAAAAACACTCAAGAAGTGAAGTTAGGTTAAACATAATGAAATATATCAAAATTGATGAAAATATAATACTTTATTAACAAAATTATGGAAAGTAGACCACCGAGAACGCATTATGTTAAAACCTAACCACCTCTATATACTCGTATATAATATTTAATTAAAATATACTTGCATCGTAGCATTACTCACTGAGGCTAAGCTAATTGTAACCGAATGCGGAAGACTAACCGGTTTTTCTCAGATTAATTTAAAAAAAAAGACTTTCCAAAAAGAATTTTTTCAAAGAAAAATGAAAGCCATATATTAAACTTAAGACAGAAAAAATAGAAACCTACAATAATAAAACACAAAGCGACCAGAAACTACTACTAAAGAATAAATAAAAACCAAAACAAATGGAAATTAAATAAACTAACATACGACAGGTACTAATATAAATGACTAAATAAATCTTCAAACGAGTAAAGCTTAATTTGAATATGCAAATGAAGCTTAATACGAACAAAAAATAATGCTATTGAAGTATAAATGAAACCCAAAATGAGCAGAAACTAAATAAACAATCACAGCAAATAAATACACTAGGTACTAAAATAAATGAATAAATAAATCTTAAAACGGGTGAAAGTAGTAACCCCGTAGATACTTCTGGAAGTCGGATAGGAATTTAATATGGGATTTCTGGAAGTCAGATAGGGGGTGTGTAAGGGTAGTTGCTAATCCCTCGCACCTGTAAAATGCGGTCCCAGGTGTTCCAACATTTCCCGTAGCAACCGCCATTTTGTCATGATTCATAATAATTTTTGCATATTGTTTTTCTTGTACTTTCCTCCCTCTAAAAATAGAAGCCCCATTTACGATTGTTTTGTTTTCCTTGAAACGTGCTCAGTTCCCCCTGTATAATAGAAGCCCCTCGTGCAATGTCTTTGTCTCACTATAAATTGAAGCCCCTCAAGCAATGTCTTTGTCCAACTATAAATAGAAGCTTCGATCCGTGCCCCCTTTTGGCACATCTATTGTTTTCTTGTATTATCCTCCCTTTGTCCTACTATAAATAGAAGCCACAATTCGTAGCGATCTTTGGCACGTCTATTATTATGGAAGAAACCCAGGATTCCCGTGACCAGGTGTAATATGAATGACACCATCGTAGATGACAAGCTAAACTTCAGCAACTCATGGGGAATCCCCACTTGTAACTGAACATGGCACACACGTGGGTGTCCCGTAATGACTGAGTCTTATATAAGGACGGCACACACCTTGCGTAATGGCGGTGAACACCTTGCGTAATGACAGCGCATATTTTACGTAATGGCAGCACATCTTACTTAATGACAGCGCAGACATCACTTTCTCATAATACTTTTTTACATTTTATTTTTCGTTGAAACGTTCAAGGCCTTTTTTTCTTTCTTTTCACTTAATTATGGTGCACACTTTATGTAAGGATGGCACACATTTTACGTAATGACAGCACGTATATTAAGTAATGATGGCGCACATATCACTGCCACATAAAAGTTTTTTGGGATTTCATTTTTGGCAAAACGTTCAAAACGTTTTTTTCTTTAGTTCTTTGTCCTCGATAGGACTCGAAAGATCAGTTTCCATCAAATGGAACAGCGCCTCAAGCATCAGAACCAACAAGCTACTTAATAAATTCTTTATCGAGAACTATATTCTAAAAGTAACCTAGTACACGTAAGGAGATTTCCAATTTTTGCACACGCTAGAATGTCATGTTTCGTGTACCTGCGACGATTGGCATGAACACGGAAAAGAAGGGTTGATTAAATTGTGTAAACACCTGGGTATTAGAGACGCATCCTAAACAACATATATAAGGGATTAAGCCTATTTTAAATAAAATTTCCATTAATAAAAGCAGATTTGCAACAATATTAAAACAATGAAAAAGCAATTAAAAAACCCAACAAACAAAAAATAAAACATGAAAAACATTACAAATAGAAAAAACAAAATAAAAAAAAATGTATGAATAGAAGAAAGGTATGGCTCCTAGCAGGTAATTCCATGGGAAGCGGGCCTTTTGTTATATCTTTCCAAGAAAAATGGTTCACCGCTTTGCAAAACTTAGTCTTAACTAGTCGAAAGAGAGAGTTTAGTCATTTTTTTTTGCTGAATGGTGTCGGAGTTGGACTCGGCATATTGATAGTGCCAGGAATTAGAGTTGAAATCGGTTATAAGTTACACATCTAGATGAACAAACCTTTTTTTCTTGGTAGTTCCAAGAACCCATAACGATAATACATAGTTTTTTAAGCCAAGACAATAAATATTTCACACCACCGAGACAATAACCGCATTTGAATAATATTTTCGTATCCCCCCCAAAGACATTTTCGGACAGTTGTTGTTAAAAATTATGCTTTCAATTCATTGATTCAAGTTTTTCATACGCCTGGACTTTCATAATAACCTAAAAAAGGCACCCCGCCACCTCGATATTACACGACTGTCCCCTAGCATCCACGTGGTATTGAACAACGGAACTTAGAAGTTTATTACCAGAAAATTATACTCCAAGCAATTCACGCCACAGTACCACACTCTTACTGCTCTGCGGCACCTTGCACCTTGCGACACCGTCATCATCATTTTTAGCGTCTTCTAGCGTTTGAAGACCTTCAATGGATGTATTTTCAGTTCCTATAATCTTTCCAACGATTCCCCGTCCTCTACCAATCTCTTATTGCTCAGAGGCACCGTCCGACATCTAATCAATATTCCTAAGACATTTGTTCAACAATTCTTGTTAAATATTATGCTTTTAATTCATTGATTCGATTTTTTCGCAAGCCTTGACTTTCATAATAACCTACAAAAGACTACAAAGAGGTATTACATGCCTGCCCCCCTACCATCCACTTGGGATTGAACAGCGAAACTCGACATTTCATTACCAGAGCGTGATATTCCAGGCAATTCACGCCAGAGTACCACACTCTTACTGCTCTGTCGCACCATGCGACACCCATCATCATCGTTTTAAGCGTCTTCTAGCGATTTAACACATTCAATGGCTATATTTTCTATTGCTATTATTTTCAGACTATTTCCGGTCCTTTGCCACCCTATTACTGCTCTTCGGCACCCTCTGACATCTCATTATTATACATAAGACATTTTCAGACATTTTTTGTTAAAAATTATGCTTTCTATCCATTGATTCGAGTTTTTCACAAGCCTGGACTTTCATCATAACTAAAAAGAGACAACCAGCAATCGCGACATTACATGTTTGGCCCCCCCCCCCCTACAATCCGCATGACATTGGACAGCGGAACTCGGCATTTAATTACCAGAACGTGATACTTCAAGCAATTCACACCACAATGCCACACTTTTATTGCTCTGCAGAACCTTGTGACACCCGTCATCAATATTTTAAGCGTCTTCTAGCGTTAGAACACTCTCAATGGATATATTTTCTATTGTTATTATTTTCCAACGATTCCCAGCTCTGTGCAACACTACTACGGCTCTGCGGCACCCTCTGACTTCTCTTTATTATTCCTAAGACATTTGTCAGTCATTTCTTGTTAAAAATTATGCTTTCAATATATTGTTTTAAGGTTTTTTTGCAAGCCTAGTCTTTAATATAACCTCCAAAACACTCCACACCACCATGACATTAAATGTCTATAATGAATTTCATTATCAGAACGTGAAACTCCAAGCAATTCCAGGCACTGTGCCACACTAATACTACTCTGCGGTGCCCCTCTGATATTCCATCACTATTTCTTTCAGTCATTTTTTTCAAGACATTTTTCAGTCATTTCTTGTTAAAAATTATACATTCAACCCACTGATTCAAGTTTTTTACGAGGCAAGCCCATCACCATAAACTTCAAAATACTCCCACACCACCACACCATTACATGCCAGCCATCCCTATGACACTCCTCCTCAAAACCCTTAGGATATTTTCAACCTTTTCTCTTCAAAAATAAGCTTATGAATCTAAATTAAAGGCTATATTTTTTTTACAACGGGACTTGATTTCCTTAGAAGCAACAATTTTTTTCTTGATACTAACACAGTTTTACTTAATAATTTCAGATTTCTCTTGGAAATAACAAGTTTTCTTAAAAGTAACAATTGTTTTCTAGGAGCAGCAAGTTTTCCGTCAAAGATAACGAATTTCTCTTAGACGTAAAAATTTTTGGTTTATGCTAACTAGTTTTCTGTTAGAAGTAGCAAGTTTTCCTTGACACTAACGAATGTTTCCTTAGAAGTAACAAGTTTTTCCTTAGTACTAACAAAGTTTTACTTAATACTATCAAATATCTCTTGTAAGTAACAGGTTTTTCTTAATAGTAACAACCTTAATAGTAACAATACTAAAAAAAATTACTTAATACTACCAAACTGCTCTTGGAAGTAACAGGCTTTTCTTAATATTAACAATTTTTTTCTAATAGCAGCAAGTTTTCCATCAAAGATAACAAATTTCTCTTAAAAACAATAATTTGTTTTATGCTAAAAAGTTTTCTGTTAGAAGTAGCAAGTTTTTCTTTGCGTTAGCAAATTTTTCCTTAGAAGTAACAAGTTTTTCCTTAATACTAACAAAGTTTTATTTAATAATACCAAATTTCTTTTGGGAGTAACAGGTATTTCTTAATAGTAACAACTTTTTTCTAATAGCAGCAAGCTTTCCATCGAAGATAATAAATTTCTCTTGTAAGTAAAAATTTTCGGTCTATGCTAACAAGTTTTTTGTTAGAAGTAGCAAGTTTTTTCTTAACAGTAACGATCTTTTTCTTGGAAGTAATAACTTTTTCCTTAATTCTAATAAAATAAAATAAAACAAGTTTTTTTAACTTAAAGTAAGGAACAACATTAAAACTTAAAGCGAACAGAAAATATGCTACTACTAAGAAAAACCTGTTACTTCCAAGAGAAATTTCATAGCATTAAGTATAACTTTGTTACTATTGTTATTATTGATAAAAAACGAATTTGTTAGTGTTAAGAAAAACTTGCCAGTTCTAAGAGAAAACTTGTTAGCATAAACAGAACATTGTTACTTCTAAGAGAACTTGGAAATCTTTGACAGAAAACTCTCTGCTATAGGAAACAATTTGTTACTTCTAAGAAAAACCAGTTACTTCCAATAAAAATTTGATAGTATTAAGTGAAACTCTGTTAGTATTAAGGAGAAAACTTGTTACTTCTAAGAAACAATTTGTTAGTGTTTTCTACATCTAGCAGAAAACTTGTTAGCATGAACGGAAAATTGTTACTTCAAAGAGAAATCTGTTTGTGTTATTTTGATAGTAAATTTGATAGTATTAAGTAGAACTTTGTTAGTATTAAGGAAAACAGTTGTTACTTCTAAGAACGATTTGTTAGTGTTAATAAAAACTTGCCAGTTCTTACAGAAAACTTGTTGGCATAAACAGAAAATTGTTACTTCTAAGAGATATTTCGTTTCTTTGACGGAAGACTTGCTGCTATTAGAAAAAAAAATTACTATTAAGAAAAGCCTGTTACTTCCAAGAAAAATTTGATAGTTAGAGTTCAAATATATAAATTTCATCAAGTTTATTCCTACCAATCAAAAGTTACGAGCCTGAGAAAATTTGCCTGATTTTTGAAAAACGATGAAACATCCCCTAAAAGTCATAGAACCATAATGAAAATCAAACCATCAGATTCAGCGTAGCAGAGAGCTCTGCTGTAGAGGTTTCAAGCTCCTATCCGCAAAAATGTAAAATTTTGTATCCTTTGCCAGAAGAAAGATCACGGATGTGTGTTTATTTTTTTCCCAGGAATGATCAAATCGACCCATTGGTCCTAGAATATCGTAGGAGGGCTCATTTGAATGGAAATTAAAAGTTCTAGTGCCATTTTGCAGGGCTCAAAAATGTAGGTTAACTAGGCCCCCTCCTACGCTAATTTTTGTTCCCAAAGTTACCCAATTAAAATTTTGAGATAGCCATTTTGTTCAACGTGATCGAAAAATATAATAACTATGTCTTTGAGGATGACTTAATCCCCCACAATTCCCTTGGGATGGGCTTCAAGCTATGAACTTTGCCCAATGTTTACATATAGTGTTGGTTATTGGGATGTATACATACGTTTTCAGGGGGGATTTTTATGGTAGTTGAGGGAGGGGGGTACGTGGGAGGATTTTTCCACGGAGGAAGTTTTCATGGGGGAAGGGACATTTCTATTAAGGGTGAACCGGATTTCCCAACATTATTTAAAAAAAACTATCAGAAATTAAATTACAAAAAACACCTTTTTCAAGTGAAAGTAAGCAGCAACATCAAAACTTAAAACGAACAGAAATTATTACGTATATAATTGGGTTCGCCCCCTATTCACTACCTATCTCTTTACGCTAAAGTATTTTTAGTACTTTCATAACAGCTATTTATTTTAATTAACAACCTTTGTGATTAAGGGGTCATTCTTAAAGAATTGGAACAAATTTCGAACTTTAACGTACAAAGCGAGTTTTTGACTAGGGGGCGAACCCCCTAATATACGTATTAAAAATATATGGATATAGAAGTTCGTTATGGAAGTTAATGCGTAAGTTACGTATATTTATTACTAATCAAAACGTTCGTAAATAAAATCAAAGAACTTTCGAGAGAGCCATTTATTCAAAAAAAGACAAATTAGCATGCAAATTTCGTTTTAATTATTCACGTACGGTGAGCTAAAATCAAAACCTGCATTGAATCCAAAACGTTCAGGAATAAGAGCCACCGCTATAGCGTTTCCTATAATAAAGGCCATACGGCTCCAATGTTTATTATTATTCTTTTTTCCAGAGGCACTTCATATGGAAGGGGTCGTCGTATAAACTTCAAAGGGGGCTCATTCGATTGGAAATCGAGAATTCTAGTGCCTTTTTTAAGGGTCAAAAGTGATTGGAAGGCTGGGGGCATATATGGTTATTATGGAAGGGATGCTCGTATAAACTTTGGAGAGGGTTCATTTGATTAAAAACTGAAATTTCTTGTTAATTTTTTCCCAATTTCGAGATAGACATTTTGTTAAAAAATAGTTCAAAGTTCAGATATCAAAAACTCCGATTTCGACACAGCCCCCCAGGGTCCGGGAGTATGTGTTATAAGTTATGCCCTGGGGGTATATATGGCTGTTATGGAATAGATGCTCGTATAAGCCTCATAGAGGGCTCATGTTATTGGAAATTGAAAGTTGTAATTTATTTTTATGAGTAAAAAGTGATCGTAGGGCAGCTAGCCTCCCCCGACACTACATTTATTTTTTTTCCCCCAGAGGCACTTCATGTAGAAGGGGTCGTCGTATAATAGCCCCCCAAGCCCTTTTTCCACAAATATATCTGATAGAAAACTTGAGGTGTCCATTACATCAGATAATATTTTTGAGATAGCCATTTTGTTAAAAATAGTCCAAAGGTCAGATAACAAAACTCTGATGTTGACACAACCCCCCCCCCCCCCAGTGCCCGGGGAGAGGCGATGTAAGTTATGCCCTGGGGGACATAAGGCTCAAATGGAAGGGATGCTCGTATAAACTTCAAAAAGGGCTGATTTGATTGGAAATTGAAAGTTCTAGTTCACTTGTATGGGCACATAGCCCTCTCCCCCCCCCCTCTTCGCCCTTTTTTTCTCAAACCCATCTGATAAGAACTTTGAGATAGCCATTTTTTTGAAAATAGTTCAAAGACGATGTAACGAAACCTTTAGGGTCAACACAGTTCCCAAGGGCCCGAGGGCAGGTTTTGTAAGTTATGCCCTGGGGGAATATATGGTTCTTATGGAAGGGATGCTCGTAAAAACTTCAGAGAGGGCTCATTTGATTGGAAATTGAAAGTTCTAGTTTAGTTTTTGAGAGTCAAAAGAGATTGGAGAGCAACTACCCCCCCACCACGCCCCTTTTTTCCGAATGCATCAGATAAAAAATTTGAGATGGCCATTAAGCTAAAAATTATTCAAAAGTCAGATAAAAAAACTCAGGTGTCGACACAACCCCCCAGGGCACGGGGCCAGGTGTTGTAAGTTATGCCCTGGGGCATATATGGTTTTTATGAAAGGGATGCTCGTATAAACTTCAGAGAGGGCTCATTTGATCGGAAATTGAAAGTTCAAGTTCACTTTTAATAGTCAAGAGATACCCGAGGGCAACTAGCCCCCCCCCCCCCTACGCCTTCTTTTTCAAAATCCATCTGATGAAAATTTTTAGATATACATTTTGCTAAAAAAAAAAATAGTTCAAAGGTCGGATAAGAAAAACTCCGGTGTTAATAAGACCCCCCAGGGCTCGGGAGAAGGCGTTCTAAGTTATGTATGTATGGTTCTTATGAAAGAGATACTCGTATAAGCTTCATAGAGGGCTCATTTGATTGGAAACTTAAAGTTCTGGTCCACTATTAAGAGTCAAAAGATTTAAGGGCAACTAGCCCTCCCCCCCCCGCCCTTTTTTCCCCGAACCCATCCGCTACAAATTTTGAAATAGCCAGTTTCTTTTTATTTTACAGAAATTAGATAAGAAAAACTCCGGTATCAACACAACCCCCCAGGGCTTGGGGGTAGGCGCTGTAAGTGTTGTCTGGAGGGCGTGTATGGTTTGTTATGAAAGGGATACTCGTATAAACTTCACAGAGAGATCATTTTATTGGAAATTGAAAGTTCTAGTTCACTTTTTAAGAGTCAAAAGATATCCGAGGGCAACTAGCCCTCCCACACACACATACCCTTTTCTTCCCACGCCTATCCCATAATTTTTTTAAAACAGCCATTTCATTAAAAATAGTTCTAAGGTCAGAACAAAAACTCCTTTGTCAACGCAACACCCCAGGGCCCGAAGACAGGCGATGTAAGTACTGTTCTGGGGGCATATATGGTTCTTATGGAAGGGAAGCTCGTATGAACTTCGGAGAGGGTTCATTTGATTGGAAATTGAAAGTTCTCGTTCACTTTTTAAGTGTCAAAAGAGATCGGAGGGCAACAAGCCCCAACCCCCTCCACGTCCTCCGTCTCTCACTGCAAAAGCCTAAGACCTACTGCGTCATTGGCTCTTTACTGAAAACGAATTATATTACAAATATTTTCTTTTTTACTTAATATTGTAAATAAATATTAAAATTTCGGTAAAATTTTGAACTGATGAGCTTTCAGCAATTAGTATCATTATATATAAAATACTAATTTTAACTTTATTAGTTCTTTCCAAGATTGTTCAAGACCAATATAGTTTCATTACAAACAAGAGTTTGGATACTGTCCCTTTTTTTAACCGTAAAAATCTAAAGCCTGCTGCGTCATTAGCTTTCACCGAAAACGAATTATATTACAAATATTTCCTTTTATAGCTCTTACAGCATTGAAAATGAAAATAAAATTATAGTGAAAACGAAATCTTGAACTGATGGAACTTTCAACAATTAAAATAATTATATATCTAATATTCAATTTGATTTTGTTTATGCTTTCCAAGACTTTTCAAGACTTATATATAGTTTTCAGTAAAGCGCCAATGACGCAGTAGATTTTAGGCTTTGCAGTGAGAGAAGGAGGCAATACCTAAACTCTTGTTTGTAGTGATTTTTGTTCGTTTTAAGATTTATTTGTATATTCATTTTAAGTTTCATTCGTTTTAAGATTTATTTATTCAATTACACTAGTATCTATTGTATGTTTGTTTGCATTAATTGTTTATTTAATTTCTGTATGTTTTAAGTTTCATTTATACTTCAATAGCAATTTTTTTTTTCGTTTTAAGCTTCATTGTCATATTCAATCGAAGCATTACTCGCTTTAAGATCTATTTATTCATTTATATTATTACATGTTGTGTGTTTTTGCTATGATTGTTTGTTTAATTTTTGTTCGTTTTGGGTTTCATTTATTCTTTAATAGTAATTTCTGGTCGTTTTGAGTTTGAATTTTATAGGTATTTGAATCTGCAGAGCTTGAGTTTAAAATGGCCTTTACTTTTCTTTGAAAAACTTATTTTTCGGAATGTTTTTTTAATTAAATAAATAAAAAATAAGTTTCTAACTGAAATTAAGGAGCAGCATTAAAACATAAAACGATCAGAAATTACTCCGTATATTAAAGGGGCTGTCCCCTTCTCAAAGCCTCACTCTTTACACTAAAGTTTGACTCTGTCTCACAACTCTATTTTTCAAAACAATAAGAAACTTTAACCTAAAGAGCCAGCCATCCATATGACACTTCCCTTCATCACCCTTAGGATATTTTCAGCCTTTTCACTTTAAAAATAAGCTTGTTGATCTAAATTAAACACTAAATTTTTTTCTACAACGGGACTTGATTTCCTTAGAAGCAACAAGTTTTTTCTTAATATTAACACAGTTTTACTTAATAATATCAAATTTCTCTTCGAAGTAACAGGTTCTCTTTAAAGTAACAATTGTTTTCTACGAGCAGCAAGTTTTCCGTCAAAGGTAATAAATATCTCTTAGAATTGAATAAATATCTCTATGAAATTCAGGTTCGCGAAAAACTCGAATTAATGACCTAAAAACTCGCCGTCACTACGAAAGGTGTGCACCGTCATTACACAGTGTGTGCGCCGTCCTTACATATGACTCAGTCATTAAGGAACAGCCACGTGTGTGCCTGTTCAGCTACAAGCGGGGATTCCCCACGTGTTCCTGAAGTCTAGCTTTTCACATACAATGGCTTCATCGATATTACACCTGGTCACGGGAATCCGTGGAGTCTTCCAGAAGACAATAGAGGTGTTAAAAATGGCTAAAAATCGTGGCTTCTCTTTATAGTGGGACGAAGGGAGGATAATACAAGAAATCATAGATGTACCAAAAATGGGTACGAATCGTGGCTTCTATTTATAGTGGGACAAAGACATTGCATGAGAGGCTTCTTTTTATAATGGGACCAAGACATTGCATGAGGGGCTTCTATTTATAGAGGGAGGAACTGGGCATCTTCCAGGGAAAACAATAGACTCGTATATGAGGCTTCTATTTATAGAGGGAGGAAAGTAAAACAAAAACAATGTGCCAAATATTACTACGAATCGTGACAAAATGGTGGTCGCTAGGAAAAATATTGGAACACCAGGGACCACATTGTATAGTTGCGAGAGATTAGTAGCTACGCTTATACACCCCCTCTCTGACTTCCAGAAATCCCATGTTAATTTTCTATCTGACTTCCAGAAGTGCCTACGAGGATACTACTGGTGAAAATTATATTGAATATGCAAATAGAGCTTGAAACAAGCAAAAATCATTACAAATAAGAGATTGAGTATTGCCTCCTTATCTCACTGTAAAAGTCTAGAACCTACTGCGTCATTGGCGCTTTACTGAAAACTATATTTGTCTTGAACAGGCTTGGAAAGCACAAAAAAAAATGAAACTTGATAGTTGATACATAATAATATTAATTGTTGAAAGATCTTCATTTCAAGATTTTGTTTCACTGTAATTTTATTTCATTTTCAATGCTGTAATAACTGAAAAAGAAAATGTTTATAATATAATTCGTTTTCAGTGAAGCGCCAATGACGCAGCAGGCTGTACAATTTTACGGTTAGAGAAGGGGGCACTATCCACTTTTAAATTTAGGGAAGGGAGCCATGGAGGGAGGACAAGGAGTCAGCTCCCATGATTTTCGAAATAATGAATCGTTAATATTTTTTTTTCCGGGGGGGGGGGGCGGTGCAGGGGTTCAGCTCCCATATCTTTGGAATAAAATATCCATAATATACTTTTTTATTTAGTTTTTTGATTGAGGATTGGGCCATGGAGGGAGGACCAGGGGTCAGCTTCCATGATTTATTATTAATAAGATTTTTTTAGAGGGAAGGAGGAGGATCGGACTAAGGAGGGACAGGGGTCAGCTTCCATAAGTTTCAGACCAAAACATCATTAATAAGTTTTGTTAGTGGGGCGAGGGTTAAGATTATTTGATCTTTGAACTATTTTAAAAACCCTCCCGTAATTCGCCTAGCCCTAATCTTATGTGCCCCCAGGGCATAACTTACGACACTTGCCCCCGGCTCTTGGGAGTTGCATCGACCCCAGAAATTTTGTTATCTAATTTTTGAACTTACTGAAAAAAGGGATTTAAAAAATTCGATCGAATGGTTTTAGGGAAAAGAGGACAGGTAGGGGGGGTCTAGCTGCCCTCCAGTCTCTTTTGACTTTTGAAAAGTGAACTAGAACTTTCAATTTCCAATTGAATGAGCCCCCTCCGAAGTGTAAACAACCACTCTTTCCATAAAAACCATATTTAACCCCGAGGCATAATTTACAACACCTACCCCCAGGTTCCAAGGGGTTGTTCAAATCCCGGAATTTTTGTTATATAAACTTTCTTCTATTTTAAACAAAATTACTATCTCAAAATTGTCTCAAATGAATTTGGAGAAAAAGGACATGAGGGGGGGGGGAGTAG
This sequence comes from Artemia sp. Qi Xiang Cuo, assembly GCF_049724085.1. NCBI lineage: Eukaryota > Metazoa > Arthropoda > Branchiopoda > Anostraca > Artemiidae > Artemia > Artemia sp. Qi Xiang Cuo. Next base: position 23,497,653 of record NC_142801.1, read on the forward strand.
TTGCCATCCGATCACTTTAAGAGGGGTGTATATGTGGATAGTCAAAGGGCATGGGATGTATAATATTTTCTCCACATTATTGGGGGGGGGGGGGGGAAATTCCCCCTTTTCGTCCCCAAACGACGCCCCTGCCTGCCCCTTGGCTTTGTGGTATTGTGTCAAACCCGGAGTTTTTTTTTATCTGATAACTGAACAATTTTTAACAAAATAACTATCTCAAAATTATTATCGGATCCGGTTGGAGAAAAAAGGTCGTGGGGGGGGGGCTAGTTTCCCTTCGATATCTTTTGACTCTTAAAAAGCGAACCAGAACTTTCAATTTCCAATCAAATGAGCCCCCCTCTGGAGTTTATACGAGCTCCTTTCCATATGAAGTGCCTCTTGTGAAATGAAAATTATTATAAAACATCTGGTATTTACTATAGGCAACGCTATAGCGTTGCCTCTGATTAGACAGATCAAACTTCATGAGTGTTTTCGGGATATTTAACAAGTACCGTTCAAATTAATATTTTTAATTAATTAAAAACATAATAATTCAAACTAAAAACGAACGGAAATTATAATCAATGAACAAATAAGACAGGAAGTAAACAGAAATAACCCTGGTTGATCAGGTCAAACTAAAAACGAACAAAATGTAGCACAAACAGGATTTAATCTGGCATAAAAGCCATAGCGTCATCTGCGCTTTACCAAACAGTTTGCAGTGAGCTTTTATTAACCACAACATCAGCAACAATACAATAAAACGACTTTTCATGGTTAATCAAAATTTAGAAATAAGAGTGGTGCTACCTGCCCACCTCCCTTCCTCTCAAAACCTCTAAACGGTTTGAATGTCATTTAAATATCAATAAAAACGACATGTGTTTTGAACAGTGTGGTTTTTGTTTGTCATAACATTAATAACAACGTCAACAAAGAAACAAAATCACAATAATAACCAGACCAAAGAGTTTGTGGTAACAAACTGTAAGTAAGGAGCGATTGAGTTAAATAGTAACCAAAACTAAATGAAAGAGTTTGATAACAATTAAGACATCAAAAGAATAATTTTTATGTTGATTCCAAATATATAAAATTCATTAAACTGAATTTTACCCATCAAGAGCTCAGAGCCTAAGAAAGTTTACCTGATTTTTGAAAAAAGGGGCGGGGGAAAATCCCACCATCAGATCCAACATATCAGAAAACCCTTGTCTCGAGGTTTCAAACTCCTGTTTTTAGTGAGGTATTTTGAATTTTTGCCACAACAAAGATAATGGATGCGCGTTTGTTTATTATTTTGTTGTTTTTTTTTCCTTAGAGATGATCGTATCGAACCAATGGGAGAGGATTCATTTGAATTGAAACTGAAAGTTATAATTCTCTTCTTAAGTGAACAGAATAATTGAAGGGCAACTAGCCCCACTAATAGACTCCTTTTTCCCCGATGATATCCGATCAAAATTTTTAGATAGCCCTTTGGTTCAGCCTAGTTGAAAGGTCCATCAACTATATCACTTGGGATGAAAAGACCTCCTCCAGCCCCTGGGGAAAGGGATATAAGCTATGCAATTTTGCCCATTGTTTCTATATAGTATTTGTAATTGGGCAAAAACAAATCACGAGTTAATCAAGGTTGCCTTCTATCCCCATTTATATGGATCATTATGATGGACTTTCTTTTGCAGGCTTAGCAGATATATCACAGGTGATGATATACCACTAGCCCTGGTAATTAGCTCATTTTCGAACACTGAAGTATTTGTGATACCTTCTCTTGAACACGTCAAGGGAATAATTTTCCGGGGTTACCTCTGCCGGCAAGCTATTCCATGTGGCGAACAATCGCCGAGAAAAACTTGTTTTTATATATTCTTGGCGGGGAGTAACCTGCTCAAGCTAGACCTGACGCGCTGTACGTCGGCGAGAAAAATCGCAAGGGCTTTGCTCCGTCAGGAACGAGCTTCGATAGCTTCTCTGATAGAGAGTTATTCATGTACTTGTGGAAAACCGACATGGACACCACGTCGAAGCGTTGCTGGATCAACTGCGGGGTTTTAGCATTCGTGTTGCCAAAGGCTCTTGAACGAACTGCTCGATTTTGAATCCGTTGGAGTAGAGCGATGCGGCATTTTGGTGCACTAGTGAAGAGAAGACATGCATATTCTATGACTGGTCTGATGCACGAAATGAATACGGCAGAATAGACTCATCAGGGAGGAGACTTTTGCATCTCAGGATAACTCCTAGAGGAATCTAATTTTACTGAGATGATCAGTCCATTAGAGATCCGAAGAGCCGTTAACTTCAAGTAGGCGTAGTGTATCGACTCGTGTTATTGCCCCTCCTTTAAAAGCGAAATCAGGATGAGATCTCATATTACGCTCCTTCAAAATTAGGAGCTCTTTCGTTTTCAATGCGTTAAAACTTACAATCCATGCCTCTGCCCACGTCTCAACTATCTCCAGGTCAACCAGAAGCTCCTTGTGGGATTTGATGGGATCTTCGTCTTTAGCAATTGATGTTTTTGTTGTCGTGTCATCAGTAAAGTGGTGAAGTCTTCACAATTACCCTTTGCCCTCCCCTTAAAAGCGTTTATGTATTTTTATGACTTAGAGCGGTACTATTCTACTATTTAAAATCTAAATCATGATTTTAGTGTGGCATTATTGGGCTTTCAGCTGGATATCAATTTTGAATGCCTATTTATTAAGCTAAATGAGAAACTTTAACGCCAACCTCAGAATAAAAGGGACATTTTCCATATTTATAATTTTTCAGTTTGGGGGGAATACAGGTTTTAAAGTATTTATGAAAAGGATTTTTCTTGTAGAGATTATAATTTATCGAGTCTAGATCTAGAGCAATTTGAGTGATCTAGAGGTTTGAGTGAGATCTAGAGGTTTGAGTGATCGGTAGACCATGTTCGGTCTGTTCTACCTCCTATAGAATAAACACACATTTGCAATTGTGATTAACGGATGAAGTGCCACTTGAGGAATTCTCTCATATTCTAAAAAAAAAAATATTGATTTTTAAGTCTCGAATACGCCCTTTTGTTTTTGATACGACGATATCTGCGAGAATGTACCATTATTTCTAATTTAGACAACTATTTGCTAGAAGAGAACTTTCTGCTCTTAAACATAACATAATTTGTAACTAGACAATCAACTTGCTTTAGAGTCAATTCCTTTCCGGGACTGTCACTTCTACTAAAGGTTAATTTACCATGGAAAAAGATTTGCTCCAAATTGTGTTCAAGGGCCAATGAGTCATATTATACACGAATAAATTAACCTCGAACTTCAATGGAAGAAAAAATAAACTCCCAAAAACGACAGTCAACCAGATTTTCGTAAAATTATATTTGATATGGTAGTATATAGATTCACAGTCAAAACTAAAAAACAGTATGTGCAGACATAGATCTCGAAAATTGCTTTTGAAAGTATTCTTTTATCTCCTTGTCGAGCCGAGTCCTAGCCGATGACTCGGCTAGACTCAATAGAAGAAAACCTTCCACTCTTAAACATAACATATTAAAACACTTCATGGTAACGAATTGTAGGTAAGAAGCGACACGGCTCAATAGTAACCGGAACTCTAAAAAACGGAATTTTGATACCAATATATATATCAAAAGAATTGGTTTGTTATGCTGATTCCAAGTATATAAATTTCTTTAAGTCTCGTGTTACCCATCAAAGGCAACGAGCCTGAGAAAATTTGCCTGGTTTTCGAAAACGGGGTGAAACACCCCCAAAAATTCAAATAACCTTGATGAAAATCAAACCATTAAATTCAGCATATCAGAGAACCCTACTGTAGAGGTTTCAAGCTCCTATCTGAAAAAAATATAGAATTTCGTATTTTTTGCCAGAAGAAAGAACACGGATCCGTGTTTATTTGTTGTATTTATTTTCCAGGGGTCGTCGTATCCACGCAGTGGTCCTAGAATATGTAGAGGGGGTTCATTCGAACGGAAATTAAAACTTTTAGTATCTTTTGTAATTGACTAAAACCACTGGAGAGCAAATAGACCCCCTCTCCCCTCCTTTTCCCCCAAAATCGTCCGATCAAAAATTGTGAGATAGCCATTTGGTTAAGCATAGTTGAAAGATCCAATAACCATGCCTTTGGAGATAACGTGACCCCCCACAACCCCTGGTGAAAGGTCTTTAAGTTATAAAATTTGCCTATTGTTTACGTACAGTATTTGTTATTGGGAAGTATAAATACATTTTTCGGGAGGGGAGGGGCGGATTTTCTGCAGGGTGAATTTTCAACGGGGAAAATTTTCCGCGGGGGGAGTGTCCAGGGGATGAACTCTTTAAGGGAAGTTTTTTACTGGGGAATTTGCCAGAATTCCTTTACGAAATTCCTTTTATATTTCTTGCTTTCTCTTTGCCAACTCAATCTAAGGCGTGGAGATGTTTTGTGTAATTGTCTGGGGTAAATTTTCACGGGATTTAATTGTGTAGAGGATATTTCCGTGGGGAGGGAGGATTTTTCCGCAGAGGTGGAGCCAGAGTTGAAAAACAAGTTTTTTCAACTCAAAGTAAGGGCCAACATTAAAAGTTAAGATGGACAGAAATTATTACGTATATGAGGAGTGTTGTCCCCTCGTCAACACTTCGCTCTTTACGCTAAAGTCTGAGTTTTGTCCCGATTCTTTAGAACGACTCATGAAACAAAATGGTCGTTAAATTTGAACAATGAGGAGCTTTTCAAATGTACTAAAAAAATTTAGCGTGAAGAGCGAGGCGTTAAGGAGGGGCAACACCCCTAATATACGCAATAATTTCTGTTGGTTTTAAGTTTTGATGCTGCTCCTTACTCCCAGTTGAAAAAACTTGTTTTTTTATTTAATTTGTAACGAGACAATTAACATTTTATTTAACTTGCTTTAGAGTCAATTAAATAAAATAAGAACAAGTTTTTTGAACTGAAAGTAAGGAGCAACCTTTTAATTCCCGTTTGAATGAGCCCTCTCACGATATTCTATGACCACTGGGTCGATACTATCACCCCTGGAAAAAAAAAACAAAAAAACAAACAAACAAATAAACACGCATCCGTGATCTTTCTTCTGGCAAAAAAAGCAAAATTCCACATTTTTGCAGATAAGAGCTTGAAAAATCTACAGTAGGGTTTTCTGTTACGCTGAATCTAACGATTTGATTTTCATTAAGATTCTATCACTTTAAGGGATATTTCCTCCTTTTTTCGAAAATAAGGCAAATTTTTTCAGGCTCGTAACTTTGATGAGTAAGACTAAACTTAATTAAACTTATATATCTGAAATCAGCATAACAATCGGATTCTTTTGATATATCTATTGATATCAAAATTCAGTTTTTTAGAGTTTCGGTTACTATTGAGCCGGGTTGCTCCTTACTTACAGTTCGTTACCGCGAACTGTTTGAAACACCAGGAGTTTTAGTTCCTTTGAATTAATATGTTTCGGAAGATTTTAAGGCCAAATCTTTTTGCTTTATTTGACAGATTTTTGTTATGGTTACACGTGATCTATTTGGCTTCCAATCTTTTCAAGTTTAACTTTTAGTTTTTCTTGAGTTTCTAAGGCTTTGTCGGGTATTCATTGATGCCTACATCACGTGGTACTCTTTTTAGACCAGAAAGAAGTTATGTCATATTCCATACAGTAAAAGTAAAAACTACCAGGAATCTGGGTATCTTACGTAAGCTGAAGCACAAATTCATTAGATATATCCTACGGCCTCTTTTCTTTACCTTTATCCAATTTTATATTTCCTACTGTCTCATCATATGGATGTGTATTTTGTTGTCAAATTTACGGATCATAGCATCTGAAGGTAAGACTAGTTGTGAAACTTGCATATCTATTTGTTGTTAAACCCCACTGAAATTTCGGATCAGTTTTCGCCCTTGCATGTGCTTCTTTAAATTTTGCGTGGTCACATAGGGAACTTCCAAAGGTCTTCCAATCCCCTAATTTTATATCTGATTGCTCGTCACATTACCTATGATGTTCTGATAGCAAACGGGTTCCTGCAATGCCTTGCGTTCGATATGATTTCACCCCTCTGGTTGTATCTTCAAGAGTATAGAATACACGTCCAGTTGTGGAACGGTTGGTCATTTCTTTGGCACCTTTCAAACGTCCGGTGGCTGAATTTTGAATTTTCATTTAAGTCTATAAGTGGTACTTGGAATTTCATTGATTATGCAAATAATTATTCTTTCTTATACCTTGGACATGTATAAGAAAGCATGACTTCCTTTTTCTTACTTATATGCGTGATGATTGATTTTGTGAAATTGGTTAATTTTTCTTGTTTACTTTTTGTAAGAGGAATGGTAACCCTGTTTTTTTTTTGTTTTTTTCTCTTTCTCTTATTTGTGTTTATTCCATTATTCTTTTCTGGGTCTGTGGAGTCCCGTATTGCTCGTTTGAGTTGATTGTTAGTAATGATTGGAATCTGTTTGATTCATTGTATGCCTCTTTCCCTGTTTTTCAGACCCAAGTCCCCATTAGGAGGGATATTTTTGTTGTTTTTAACATGTCGTAAATAAATGAACTTCAACTTTACAAATAGTACAATTATACCATGGGGTTTAAGTCAATTCAATTCATGGGGTACAATTATTCGATGCTAGTATTGGTTTGTAAGTCAGTAGTAGGCCATTAGGCTTGTCAAATTTAGAGCACATCAATGCCTTAATACACGGAATAGATACACATTTTATTAGGGATTAGTAAACTGTATATTAATTTCGGTCAAAGAGGAAAAAAATTAATGTACTTTTTCTTTAATTTTAGGTTTAATACATATGTTTGAAGTGGGCTTAAAGTGACCTTGGATACCAGTTATATTAAGGTGAACGATAAATTTATGTCAACTTCTTGCCAAATTCTCACTTAATTTACTCCATTAGCTATTATCAGCAGTTTAGTAATAGTTACACTTTATAATTATTGTAGAATCTTCAATAATATAAATAATCAAGGATAATACAATGCTTATAAACATTCAGCTTAGCACTATTACTTAATGTTCTCAGTTATTAGTGCCGATAATAATTAAGGCTTCTAAAAATTTAGCCTTTTTCCAACAGTGTTATTATATTCTAGAGATCAATTTCTTGTCAAAACTACTCGATTGCTGGAGTAAGCAGTTCACTTTATATTGGAGTTTCGTTAGGAGACAATTGAAGGTGTTCAGTACCTAAATGCTCCCAAGACGAATATTCACCCATTTGCAGCTGATAAAAGACAAATATAGCAATGTGATGGTACAAGGGGATTTGTAATTGAGACAAATTTAATAAAAAGCATCTGGCTGGCACGGCTGAGAGGTCACACTAAGGTTCTGCAACTTAGTCCCGATTATACAGTTGTCTGTATGTTCGTTTTTTCTTTTTTTTTTAACTTAATTTTACAACATTCGGTCCGCAAAACCACTGACAAAAGCGAAGACATAAACAAAAAACTGCAGTTTCTTTATTATACTCCCCCTCCTCCCTGGTCTTTTAGTTGTTTAACCTACCTTGCTTAGCAAATATCTAAGCCAAAGCATGTCTGACAAAGTATCTACTCACTATTTCGTCTTGGTGTGTTGCAACACTGACATTGCTTTATAATAAAAAGGTAAATGATACGGCATCAAACTTTACAGTCCCTACCGCATGCGCGGATCTCCTTTTTATGGCCCATCAGCTAGGAGGTGCAATGGGGGCCAGCTGCCCTGTGCTTTTGCATGTCCTTCCTGTTTACCTTCCCCAGATTTCTCTAGGTATCCATTTAGAGCTGGGTCAACTCTAGCTGAGCTTAGAGAGTCACACCACAGACCCCCGTTTCTAGACCAAATGACCAGCGACACCAGACTCATACCCCTGTCCTCACGGACAAAGGCTTTCAAGCCTAGTGTGCTAACCCTTCAGCTATAACAGAGGTCCTGGTAGTCCTCGGCCAGGACTAGGAGGTTTGTAGTAAACCTCCTTCTTAATGTAAAAACATGAAGTATATATCGGCTATATATTGTTTATGTTCATTTTTTTCATTTGGATAAGGGAAAGAAACATAAAAGTAACGAAATTGTAAATGAATGGATCTCTGCCCGGAGTAAGGACATTAGGATTTTATTTCCTTTCTTTCCTTTTGGAACTTTTTCCCCTTTTGGAATGAGCCGAATTACTTAAAATGTATGCTCCCTTTTGGTTCTTTCTGTAGAGTAATAAGGCCTCAAAGGGCTATAATTTACCTAACCATGAATAAAAAAAACAGTTAAAGTGAGGGTAAAAAAAATGTGTTTGATCCCATCAAATAAAATAACCCAGTAATAAAGTTACTTTTATTTGAATATAGAATACGTAAAAGCTTGCGAAATATGTCAGCGGATTTACGATCAAAAGGAATTTGGAGTTCGTGAAGCTCTCGGCTAATTTGGCCAGTTCTCTACGTAATTTTGGAACTACCCAATTCAATTTGGAAACAGTTTTTCTAAATTTAATTTGAACATTTCACGACCTGCCTCGAACTTATTTATGACTCTCAATTCAATTCATAGTTTTTAGTAAAATAAATAAACTTTAAAAGTTAATTACAGAACTTATCTACACTGTATACCAATACATAGTTTGTGAATATGATGTAATCATCTTGTTAAGGAGATCATTCCTTTGACCTCCCCCCAATTAAAATTTAGGGAAAGCGCCCAGAAATACTTATAAACCTAGGTATTTGAACTTGATGCACTTTCTGGAGTCTGTTTGCTGAATCAAAACTTAAAGATCAATCCTCTTGGGAAATTCTATAGCTTCCCAGCCCCTCATTTATTCTCCATATATGTATATATTTGCTCTAAGGCGAGAAGTTGCACCTTAAAAAAATAGTGAGTCAATAAATTGTATGTGTTATATTAAAGAAATATGTCTAGACTTGAAAATCTGTGCAGTCACTTTGAAAATAAATAGTATAAATGGTGTAATAGGTAGAGGCAGATGGGCAGCAGAGGGCTTCAGCGCCAAAAATGTCTTTATATACGCTTTCTTGACTTAGTCTAAATAAGAACCATTGCGCAAAGCAAATAATAGTGCATTAGACATTTAAAGAACATAGTAACGTTTTGGAAATCCGACTAGAGACAAATAAGTGAACTTGATTTGCCCTACAATCTTACTTTACTGCCTTTCTTTTGCGTCATTATGTAGAGCTGTCAAGGAACATAGGGATATAAATTGGTGTATAATTTAGACTCTTTTAAATTGCCTTTGGAAAAATCTACGTCTAGTTAGGTATTGTAACACTTATATCCCAGGGAGCCACAATTTCAACAAAACGTCTCAATTTTCCGAAAAATAAAATTATCTTAAAAGTGAATTCAGGTAAAAACACAGTCTTTAAGCAATATTCTATTCTTAAAAATATTCCAGTTTATGCGTTATTGATACATATTGTTTATACAATTTATTACTTATTTATTAAACTATTTATTGAAATAATTTATTTAAAGTAGTTCCAATTTATTTTGAACTTTAGCAAAGGCTGCAATAGATGTGTTTTTTTTACAATCATGTTAAGTAACTAGAGACTCGACTTGTAAAGTAAAGATGAATTTTTCTCCTTTTTTACCCAATGCGTCGTTCGTCATTCACAACTCCCCTGCAATTGTAGGCTTCGGCAATGTTCATTAACCATTTCAAAATCATTTTCCGTTTTGCATTTTCTACATATCTGCATATGTTTTTTTTAAAGTCATCGGTCACCGCAGTTTCATTTTCAGCAAAGTTGTGGAAAAAGTAATGTTTACGATTGCTTTTCCTTCAAATCCACCACACTGGAAAAGTAATATGGGTCTCCATTTCAAAAGAAAGTGACATTATTTTTTTCTGTTTGATTTTTGCTGAGAATCACAAATAGAAATAGGCCTTTACAGAATTTTAAGAGCAATAGATAAGGACTATGCTGTTATGTAATGTAGTAAAGAAATATTTTGTTTTCTTAACCTAATAGTGCAAAAAAATTGCAAGCGTCCTTAGATGCCATAACTATTTGAAAATGTTCAACACTTCGTGAAAAGCCACAATTTCCCCTTAAAGTTATGAGTAGGGCCGACAACCCCCATGCTTTCTCAAGACCAGAGCATAATTTGCACTTTACTGAAAAAAAAATGAGCATGGATTTTCAGTTTAATATACATATGCTGATATTTATTCCTTAAAGCTTTAATGGTTTTTTATTTAATAAAGTAAAAAAAATAAAACATTTAAACTGTATTTTGTTTTCAGTAGAGTGCAAACTGTGTTCTGATCTTGAGAAGGCATGGGGTTTTTCGGCCCTACTCATGTTAATTTTGTTCGTTTTGAATTTGACTCGGTTATTTGTTGTAATTTCTGTTCGTTTTGAATTTCATTTATTCATTGATGGTGATTTGTGGTAGTTTTACGCTTGCAAGATTATTTGACTATAATTGTGCTCATTTTTCGCTTAATGAAGCTCTTTAATTTTCTTTGAAAAACTTGTTTTGTGGAAAAATATTTTTTGATTTGTTTCTGTTGGTTTTTTTACCTAGTCTTTTCCATGAAAAACAAAATTATATCCCTTTGGTTTTTTTTTCTGTAAGAATCCGTAGCTTGGCTTGATTTTTTTATTTTGGAGAAACTTTTCAACAATTTTTTAATTCTGACACAAACAGTATTGTTTAATTTAATTTTATACCTCCTCAAGTTGACCTTAAGAATTAAAACTTACTATCATTTCCAAAGCATTATATCTATGCTCTTTGACAACCTGGACACAATAACAATCTACACACTTTGGATTTTTTCAAACAGTAAGAACAGAAGTAGTAATAGCAGTAGCCCCGAAAGTTTCAACTTAATGCCCCAGTCATTCCAGTCATTCTGAGCTGTCTTATTGGCAACCATGCACACAGTGCCTTTTGATTTAGTTTTAATTTATTGTTACATTTGAATTTACTTGATTTATTTAATTATTAGTTTAATACCCAACTCAATTCTTGAGATACGTTCTTTTGACAATGTACATGTACTTAGTGTCTTTTAATTTGGTTCAAATTTCCCCTCAATATTGTAAAGGGAGCTGTGTGGTAGTAGTAGCGGTAGTAGTAGTAATGATGATAGTTGTAGTAGGAGTGGTAGCATGTAGCTATTGCCTTTTTCATCATCCCCCTTATCATTTCCTAAAAGTTCTAAATTAATATACTCAGTCATTCATGAGGTACGCCCTTTTGACAATCCGTATACGCATAATGTGTTTTGATTTAGTTCAACACTCCCCTCAAAATTAGTTGAAAGGCTCACCTGAATGCCCTTCGTCTTTTTGGAAAGTAAAGTTCACATATGCATACTTTTCTCAATTACATATACTATATATGTAAACAATGAACGATTCGCCTAGCTTACAGCCCTTGCCCTGATGTTGATTGGGAAGTTGACATCACCAAAGACATAATACCTGGACCTTTCAACAATGTTGAACAAAATAGCTTTCATAAAATTTTGATCGGATATGTTTTGGGGAATAATAGGCTTGGGGGGCCTGGTTACCCTCCTTTCACTTTTGACTCTGCTCCGGGCATAACTTATAATCCTTGCCCTTGGACTCTGGGTGGTCATCTCCACCTTAAAGACACTGCTATATGCTCTTTGGACTTTTGTGAATAAAATGGTCATCTCACGATTCCGATCGGATGCGTTTGGGGAAAAGATGATGTCAGGAAGGGGGAGGTCAATCGTCCTCCATCACTTTTGAAGCTTAAGATTGAACTAGAACTGTACATTTTCAATCGAATGAGCCTCCTCTAAGTTCATTCAACAACCCCTTCCATGAAAACCTTATAAGCCCCCCGGAGTATAACTTACAACCCTGCCCCCAGACTCTGGGGGTAGTGAAACCAAAAGACCTTGTTATGTGATTTTTGGACTATTTTTGAACAAATGGCTGTCTCAAAATTTCTATCAGATGCATTTGCTGAAAATACGACGTGGGGGGGGGGGGAGAGTGGTAGCTGCCTTCCGGTCACTTTGACTCTTAAAAAGGGCACTAGAACTTCTGATTACCAATCCAATGAGCCGCCCTCTCCGAAATTTATACGACCACCCTTTCTATGAAAACTTTATATGATCCCAGGACACAACTTAAAACCCTTGCCCTAAGGGGTGTGTGTGTGGGGGGGGGGGGGGGGTAGTAAACCAAAAAGACATAATTTCCAAACCTTTAAACTCCTCTGAACAAAATGGCTATCTCTAAACTTTGATTGGATGTGGTTGGGGAAAGGATGGGAGTGAGGGGGGTTCTTTGCCCTCCAATTACTTTCTACTATTAATAAGGGCACTATTTCTCTCAATTTCCAATTAAACGAGCATTTTTCAAAGTTTCTACGACAACTCCTTCTATGCAAAGTGCCCTGGTCTAAAAAGACAAAAAAAAACACAAATAAAATTAAAAGAAATTATAATACATTGAGCCCACATCACTTTTTACTTAGGTAGAACTATTGTGGTGTCTATGATTAACTAGAGACGGCCGTTCTGAATAGTTCTTTTAATTAAATAAATCAGACCTATATGGCTTCTTTGTTAAGATAATTACTAGTCGGTGAACATTAACCGAAAAAGAAGATTAATAAAACTAATAGCCCGTGAAAATAACGCTCTTTATTTAATGAAAATATCAATAGTGTTACAAAAATATTAGGTGCTTGGAGACATATCGTAAACGAATTCCTAGAAAAGGCTTTCAATGGCGTGTATTTATGTTATAATTTTTTAGTACAATAAAGTCAAATATTATTACTTTAAAAGCAATTAATGAGTATTGCGTGTTACCATATAAATTGTGCTAACACAACTTCTTTGGCCATTCTTTTCATTTTTTTTTTTTTTTTTTTGCTGTTGAATGGATTAGGCTACTGTTTTTTTTTGGAAAAAAAGTTTATCGGTTTAATTTTTTATTTTAGGTTTTCTCTTTATTTCACTCTTAAAATTTTACATTGAAATTAACCTTGCATTTTAAATGATTAGAGTCGATTTCAATATAATTGTTTCTTCAAAAGATTCACTCTAGACTAGGGAATTTACAACCTAACCTAAAAAAAGTATGTATAACGAGGGATGATGGGTTAAATATATCAGCGGTTTTTAGATTTACATGAGTGAACTGGTTTGAACCCATTCTGTAGGGTAAACAATCTTTTACTAGACAAACTTCCCTTGACATTTTAAAAATAAGTTGTTCAGTTAGGTGAATAGAAATATCAAAGAATTTCAGAATTTCATATCCTCAACTGAATTTGGAAAGTTCCATTTGCCTGATCGACTATGTTGTTTTAAATACGAGATACGAGATACGAGATATACATTTATTAAAAAAGAAAACAAACACTATTCGCCTTTCGCCTGCCAAGAAAGACAATAAGCTTGAAAGGGCAAGTGAGGTTATCACTCTCAGCTAATTAAAATAACATTCATACCTTGCTACTCAACACACAAGAAAATTATCTGATGAAGGAATAAAGGAAAAAAGAGAGAAAGAGGAAAAGACAAGAAGTAGATAGAAAAAAAAAAGAAAAAAACCAAACTAAATCGGGGAAATACCTTAAATATAATGACAACCTGGAGTGGGCTTGACACCAAATTCACTCACGAGATAAAATAAACTTCTTTGCCCTTGACATGAAAGCCGGAAGACTAGGCGCATTTTTCACACACTCGGGTAATATATTCCAAACATGGGGACCATAATGGCGAATCACAAAAGATTCCCGAGTGGTGCTCCTAAACTCATGATTTAAGTCATCAGCTTTTCTTGTATTATGATCATGAAGGTCTCTATTAAAAGTAAAAATATTTTCAAAAGCAGGGGTGAGCAGCTGATTCAAATATTTATACGAGAAAATCGCGACATGGTAATCTCGAATTTGGTATACATCCATTAACTTATTCTTTTTAAAATGCTCATAAGCAGGAACCTCATCAGAATCATCAAATTCAGATAATAATTTTACAGCTCTATTCTGAAGTTTTTGTACTCTTTTGAAACATGTAACAAAATTACTTGCCCATATAGAGCATCCGTAGCTAATATATGGGTAAAATATAGAAAAATAAATAATTTTCAAGATCTTTTTTGGGACTAGATTTTTAATTCTTCGCATCACCTCAAGGCCTCTGCTTAATTTTTCAGCTATTGCACTTGAATGGTTTTTCCACGACAGGTTTTCATCAATTAAAAACCCCAAATACTTCGTTGTTGCTACTCTCTTTATCACATTTTCTTGAACCGTGATATGGTCATTTCCAGCACTAGACGAAAGTCTAGAAAATATCATGAAAAAGGTTTTAGAAAAGTATAGGGTTAACATATTTTGCTGAGAAAAAGTTAGAAATTCAGAAACTGCATTATGAATCTAATTACATAAAACATCAAGTGAAGGCGCTGCCAGAAAGAGCAAAGGGTCATCTGCAAACAGGATAACACCAGCCTCTGACAGGTAATGTTTCACTCGATCAGTGAAAATAATGAAAAGTAGAGGTCCCAAGATTGACCCCTGTGGGACCCCACACTCTACTTTCTTTTTTGAAGATAAAGATGACCCATTCTGAACTATCGGACACCGATTGTGTAGATACGATGAAAACCACTCCAGACTTGAACCCTTCACCCCAATCAAGTCAAGAGCTTGAATAAGCTCTGAGTGGTCCACCGTATCGAACGCTTTTTTCATATCCAAAAACACAGCTGCGGGTATGAGACCAGCTTCAAATGCATCACTAATCCAATCAACCAATTTCAGAACTGCTATATCTGTAGATAGCCCTTTTCTTAACCCAAATTGATTTTCCATTAGAATTTTATTCTTTTCAATATAATAACTTAACTGGGCATGTACCACTTTCTCATATAACTTGGAGAAAAATGGGAGAATAGATATAGGTCTTCGATTCGATGGGTCATCTTTTTTCCCTCCTTTATGAAGAGGAATCACTCTTGCAATCTTTAGTGCTTCCGGGAAGACTCCAAGATCTAAAGAAAGGTTGATGAGGTGCGTCAACCTTTCTTTAGATCTTTAAATATTAAAATGGATTTTTGTTGGAAAGATATTACTTACTCTAAAAGAGAGGAACAGACAGTATGGATAACTTATAGGAGCTAATTATTTTAGTTTGCTCAAGTCAAGTAGTAAAGGTGACTTATGCAAGTTACCCATAATCTTTGGAGAGGCTTTTAAATACTTTTCTCAAACAACTTTTAAGAGTTTTCTTACCAAGATTTTTGACAGATGTACTAACAGTATCCTTATTGGCATTAATCTAATCTTAGATCTTTTTGAAGAATAATAATATAGTGAAATAGAAAAGTTACTAGGAAATTTGTAAAATTCGGTTTAAACGTTTTAACAGACCATTTTAAAAAACGTTTTAAATTTAGGATTTAAGTTAAACATTTCGAACTTTTAATGAAGTGTTTGATTTTAGAGTTTGATTAGAATTTTTCGATTATAAAATTTAGTCTCAAGATTTGTTTAGTATTTTTAAGTTTATATATTAGGTAAGATCTGAATGTAATTGAATATTTTGAACGTATGGAGTTTAAGATTGAATATAATTTTAGGGAATACTGAAATAGTATAGGATTTTGTATGATTTTCAGATAATAGAATTTAGATTTGGAGTCATTTTTTTAATGATAGTTTGAAATTTAATTTGAACTATTAGAATTTTCTTTATATACTAAGGGGGGTACGATTCGCCTAATTGTGAAATGTTTGATTTTTGAAAAATTTTCAATGATTGTTGCAGCTATCCAATAACGCAAGGCCCAGCGAAGTAGAATGTGATGAAATGTGATGTATTAAAAAAAAAGTTTGTATTATTCTTTTTTAATTTTTTTTTTCATTTATGTATGCATAGTGAGAAGTTTTTAAAGTGTTTTAAGAAAAGTGAATGTATTTTAAAGTTCAAAAATGCATATGTATTGTAAATTTGTATTTTAATGTTATATGTTATAGGCTTAATGAATGGAAGCAGCCCCTTGCCACCGTGGATAGCTAGAATGTGAATTTTGAAAATTTTGTATGGTAAATTAATGGATGGAGATTCGTATGAACGGGGAAACTGTTAAAAAAAAATTGTTTTTAGGAAACACGTATATTGTATGTCTGAAATTAGAAAGGTAGATAGCTATGGAATGCCGAGTAAGAGGTAAGATAGTTAGGAGTGAAGTAAAGAAAATTATAGTGAAATAATGATGAATTAGATTACAAATAAGCAAGGAGTCTTAGAGCAGAAAAAAAAGAATTTTTTTTTATTTTTATCGAAAAAAATAACACGCGGTTTGATTCTATCCATTGCATGAATTATCGCCAACCCATTATCAGGAAAAGAAAAAAGAAGAGGAAACCAGGAAAGGAGTTATCCAGGAACGCCTAGAAATATCCAGGATATTTCAGTATGGACCAAATACCGCTGGATAAAAGAAAGAAAAGAAGAATTTAAAATATTTATTAAAAAAGAATTTTCTATATTTTTAACATTATAGTCTATTTTTGAAAATAAAAAAAAAACATTTTAACAGACATTAACCTAAAATAAAACCATCAAATTATCTACTTAGGATATGATAGCCTTTTATCAATCTAACTAGATGAGACTGCAATCCTTTTTGTCATATAATTCAGGATCAGTGGACAAAAAAACGTTTAATTCGTAATACTTAATGACGAGATTGTGGTATGAAAGAGGAAAGAACTGTCTATATAAACTGAAATCACTGATTATACCAGGGGATAAGTTTCTCCGACTTGTGATTAACCCTCAAAAATGACCGAAAAGATAAAAAAAGAGCCAAGAGGCAATTTTGTGTTTTTATGATTTTCAGCGCTACCTATAAAAAACCTCATATAAAATAAGGTGTTTAATGCCATGCTGTTAAATTTCCAAAGCTTCCGTTTACCTGGATCTACTATTTTTTGTTATAACATCAAAGAAAATATCAGGAAGTGATTTTGTACCCAATGATCGTTGTTAAACGGTGGCCTATGCAGTGCTTAGGATGCAAAATAACGTATCTCTAGAAGCTTTTTACTAAATAAAATACACGAGGGTAAGAGTTAGGTTGGACGGCCCTGGGAATTTCATTGAGATATTGTTGAAGCAGAGCTTTTAAGCAGGTTGGTATGGATGAACAGCTTATCAAAGCCTAATATAGGGGGAGGGATCAGTATTTTTCCACTATTTTAATAAAAATATGAAAAAGAGGTTTTTTTTCAAAACCAAGGGTCGATTGGTTTTTCTCTATTTGTTATTTGATGAAAAAGCCAAAAATACATTTTTCCAAATCTAAAGAGGGGGGAAATATAAGGGACAATTGCCCTCACCTGCCTTCACCTCCCCAACTGATGTTTCTGATACCAGCGTAGCCTATGTGCCGCAGTAACTTAACATAAATAGTCACGTGATCATATAATTTAAGTTTTTGAAGATCCGGTGGATGATGAAGTGATTAAATCTGACGACCCGAAATTTTAACAAAACTTCTAATGTATAAATATAAAATTAATAAAACATTTAAAATCAGTGTAGAATATTAATTCAATTAGTGCAGGGTAAGTCAGAGAATTAATGGTCTCGCCTAATCGTGACTCTACATCCATTTCTGATAGCTCAACTTGCCTAACTTGGTCATCCTTGATCAAAAACTGAAGATCTTGATCAAATACATAGGTTTTTGATCAAGTGACAGATTTTATCATCTTTGTGTGACACATACACCCTGGGTGCCTAAATGCTGATTTAGTTTATAATAGTAGTAGTAGCATAAACAAATAAGTAGAACAACAGGGAAATTTTTATACAAGACAGTGAAACGCAACTTTAAATGAATATTTCGACCCTATATCCAAGGGCCGTCCTCAGCAAAACAGACTAAGAGAATAAAAACAATATAAAAGAAACTTACATTAAAATTCAATCATTAAAACTGAAAGGTTTTTTTAAAAAAAAGAAAGGTTTTTTTCGACCCTTGGATATAGGGTCGAAATATTCATTTAAAGTTGCATTCCACTGTCTTCTATAAAAATTTTCCTGTTGTTCTACTTATTTGTTTATGATGGAAAGGCAGTGTGGTCTTCGTCGCTATTTGAGTAGTAGTAGCAAATGATAAAAGTAGTTACTGCAAAAAGTGACTAATTTGGCTGTTCCATGGGATAGCAAACGACTCGCAAACGTCTCGAAAAACCCAGAGACTAGAGACTAAAGTTTCTGAGTCAAGTTAATATTAAAACAATCTACTACTACATAGTACGGTACGTATTTAGTGGCACGGTAGAGTAAACCAGTGTTTCCAATGCCTCTGAGTTTTTCGGTTTTTTTCTGAATTTCATCGAAAAAAACTGACCGTAAATACAACAGAGTTAATCTGAATAAAATTTTTCTGTTAATATTCTGAGATAATTTAATGGAAACAAGTTTCATCCGGGCAGGGTTTATCAGGGTTTTTCTGAATTTCACCGAAAAAAAATTTACTGCAAGTACATCAAAGTTAACCCGAATAAAATTTTTTATTTTCGTCAGAGTTAATATTCTGAGATAATTTGATGACCACAAGCTTCTTTCGGGAAAATTCGAGGAAATCCCAGAAAATCCAAAAACAGAGAAAACAGTGCAGTACGTAAGGTAATACAGTATATATTGAGTAAGGTACAATTTAATGAGGTAGAGCTTACATTTAAGGTATTAGCTTAGCTTAGTTAATGACAGGTTATAGCTACAGGTTATAGCTACAGCATAGCTACAATTACCTTTCAGGCAGGATTAACGAAGAAAAGTTACTATTTTAGTTAACTATATAAATTCCCTACAAAAAATTCCCCATAAAAGTTATTCTTTTATTTAAATCAAATTAAAATGCAAGACTTACATAAATAAAGGTGTTTCCTCTCCTTCTTTGTACCAAAAGACAACTTGCAGTTCGTCATATTCATCAGGACTTGATATACTACATATCATTGATACTGTTTCGGATTTCAATACCGTCAGTTTTTGAACTGGATCTAGAGCATGACATGTTTTAATAAAATTGAAGATGTACAAAATATAATGTTTGATATACAATATATTGAATTTATGCAAAGTATCTATAGAGATCTATACAATTTACTGAATCTGTACCATACAATATTTTCTAAACTTTTGAGCTTCCAATCCTTGAAATAAGCTTTGTCACAGCATGAAGGAATTTATCGTGAATAATAACTTTTTTAACTTGGAATAAACTACTACTACTACTATTACTACTAACAATTAGCCCCTAACCATCTGAGGCCAACACAGCAACACATGCTTCTCCTTTATCCAAATCTATCCAAACCATCTTTACACCCACCCAGAAAGCTCTCAATTTCCTTAAATCTTTAGCTAGGAAGAAGTTTTTCTGCTAAAAAAGACCACCAAAACAGACCAAACACAGATGAACTATCCATTATTCAGAATGCAGTGCAAACGCTCTGTCGTTTACTATCCTATAATTTACTCAAGGAGTGCCACTTTTCAAGGTCATAGTTTTGGGAAAGGAAAGCTAGTGATAGTTCCACCCTGATGCCACTGTGAGGCCACGCAAGCAAGGATTTCCCTGTCGGGGATAAGGACAAAGAAACGAACTTATGACAGAGTTCCTTAAAATTAAAAAAAAAAAATAAAAACAGCAGTTCTATGTTCTAATGTTATCCTGAAGTTACTTTGTCCTTGGAAAAATACCACAAGGCTTTTTTAAGTTCATAATTTGTTGTAATAACATTTGCCAACTAAGGGAATCTGCCGAAAAAAAAAAAAAAAAAAAAAAAAAAAACTAAATACATGGCTAGCAAACTAATGAAAAGGACTATCGTCCTGTCCCTTATTTTGCTGATAGTGTAATTGGATACCTCTTTTAATTTAGTTCTTTTTTATTTTTATCCTATCATTGACTACATTTGCTTCTTTTAATTGTCCAGGTGGTGAGATAAAAACTTCTTCTTTTGCCTGGTCTTGTCTTTTGTAATTATGAAAGACGTATCAACAGACCTTTTATTTCTTTTAATTGTTCAGGTGGTGGGACAAAAACTTCTTTTTCTTCCAAAGATTTATCCATTCCATATTTTTTACTTTCAAATATATGGTAAGTATTGATGACCTTATCCATGTAAAAATTCAAAACTAAATCATGATCACTGTCATTTTCAATTTATCTGGTTTATTACAACTTTACGAATCTTTTGTCATTACGATTTACATGTCACCAAGTCTCTGTTTTTTTAACAAAAGTACGGGGCACATAAAAAGCTGTTATATATGGACTATAACTGTCTTTTGTTTTATAAATATTGAAAGTTTGAGCCGTTTCTCGGTACCCTGACATCTAAATGAACTTTACATTTGAAGTAGCGGCTTTTTGAAATTATATTTTTTTTTTATTGGGCCTTTAACTTTTACCTCGGCTTGTCTTTTGTCATTATGAAAGACAACCCGAACTTTTATCGCCGAACTTTTGTTTCTTTTAATTGCTCAAGTGGTGGGACAAAAACTTCTTTTTCTTTCAACGATTTATCTAGTCCATGTTTTTGATTTTACAAGGTCTGGAAGGCATTTACGACCACCTTTGTTTCTTTCAATTGTTCAGGTGGTGGGACAAAAACTTCTTGTTTCGTCTCGGTTTGTTTTTTGTCATTATGAAAGACATATCGCCGAACCTTTCTTTCTTTTAATTGTTCAGGTGGTGGGACAAAACTTCTTTTTCTTCCAAGAAATTATCCAGTCCATATTTTTGATTTTCAAAAGTATGGTAGATATTGATGACCTTATCCATTTCAAAATCCAAAGCCCAATCATCATCGCTATCATTTTCCATTTGTTTGCTTCGTTACACCTCGGCTTATCTTTCGTCATTATAAAATACATATCCCCCAACCTTTATTTTCTAATAACGGTATGGTAGGCATTGATGACTTTATCTATGTCAAAATCCCAACCCAATCATCCTCGCTAACATTTTCAATTTTGACGCGCTTTGATTCTCGATGTCCAGGTTGATTTTTATTGACCCGCTGCTCTTTATTTTCATTTTTGACTCCCTCACTTGTTTGGTGTTACATGTCTTCTAACCGCGTGTGTCTTTGCCCTTCATTTTCATTTTAACACGCTCTAATTTTCGCTTTCGCATATCTTCTAACCGCCTGTCTTTGCTCTTCATTTTCATTTTTGATACGTTTTTGATTTTGATTACTTCGGACAATTTAGCAATGGCCTTTGCTTTAGCTGTCCGTACTGGTGTTGTAGCAATTGATGATCCAGGTTGTCAAATTTCAGATCTTATCACGTTTGATATTTCAGGTGTTGGTTCCAAGCAATCATCATTTATAGTAACTACAACTTCAAATTTTCGTTTTTTGTACCTTTCAACAGACATATATTATATACATAACTGTTGCGTTGGAAACTCAACAATCTTATTTATGCTATGTGTGACATCATATAAGAACATACTTATATGATGCCATGTATGATGTCATAATAAATGCTTATATGATGTAATAACATAGTGCATCACGTCATTTACAAAAGCCAAAATTAAGGCTCTTAACGATTTTTCCCAGACTTTTGACCTATCTACATCGTTTTTGTATGCGAGAATATCCCAAGATACCAATTTTTGTCACCAAAGGTGACAAATTATATACGTATTTTCGTAAGTATACCCCGCTTTTTTGCTAGGATCAGGGATCAAATTGGAACTTAAAGGAAATTTGTTTTTGAAGGTGGGAAAAGAATTAAGAAGTTCGGTAAATTGCCATTTTTTCCCCAACGCTCTTAAAACAGTATATGCTACATGCTTTTATGGCTGTCGTCCGACAGACTCTTTGCCTAGTGTAGGGATAAAATATAACCTGTGGACTGAACTCGCTGAGTTATTTCTGTTTACTGAGTTAAATAAACCAAGTCCGTTGGATAAGAATCACAGCTGTAAAAGGAGAAAAAAAAACACTAAGGGTCAGATCAAACTAACTGAGTAAATAAAAACGGGCAGAGTAAACAAAGAGAACATAAAAAGCTTTTAGAGAAGCGTTGAGCTTGCAGAAGATTCTTGTTCGAAGATTAAATAACAAAAAAGAAATATTTTTCAGATGGAAGCTTGAGAGACTTAAAAATTGCACTTAAAAAGTCCAGAAATTATTCCACAAATAAAGGGAGCTTCTTCCTCCATAATCTTTGTGCTACAGTTTGACTTTTTTTTCTTCTATACTTATTGCCTTAATACATGGGCAATTGGAGCTGAATAAAAAGTGTTTTTTTATAGTGCCTCAAGAATGAAAGAACTTGTTGGTGTGTATTCGCTTGAAATAACAAAAATTGCAGTTCAAATATTTAAAGGGTGATTTGTAAATAAAACAAAACAATCCATTGGCCAACAAAGTAAAAGATTTTGTGTAACCATGTGGCACTTTATAGACGTTAGTTTTACTGGATAAATTGTCTATAATAACCGTTCATCTTTTATAACTGCAAATATTTATAGAGACAAAAATTCTACCACACGCCAATATGCTCTTTGAGACAAGTATATAAAATAAACAAGTTTTTTTAACGGAAAGCAAGGAGCGACATTAAAACTTAAAACGAATAGACATTATTCCGTATATGAAAGGGGCTGCCCCCTCCTCAACCCCTCGCTCTTAACGCTAAAGTTTTTTCATTGTTTTAAAATATAAAGTTGTGAGACAGAGTCAACAGTGTGAGACTTTAGTGTAAAGAGCGAGGGGTTGAGGAGAGGGCAGCCGCTTTCATATACGGAATAATTTCTGTTTGTTTTAAATTTTAATGTCGCTCCTTGCTTTCAGTTAAAAAAAACTTGTTTTTTTATTTAATTTCTGAACGTTTTTGAGTTAATGCAGCTTTTATTTTGGCTCACCGTACGTGAATAATTATAACGAAATTTGTATATTAATTTTACTTTTGTTTGCTAAATGGCATTCTCGAATTTTTTTCAGGCGTAACTTATGAATTAACTTACGTAACGAACCTCTATATTCGTATATTTTTATTACGTATATCAGGGGGTTTGCCTCCTAGTCAATGCCTCGCTCTTTAAGCTAAG
This sequence comes from Artemia sp. Qi Xiang Cuo, assembly GCF_049724085.1. Taxonomy (NCBI): domain Eukaryota; kingdom Metazoa; phylum Arthropoda; class Branchiopoda; order Anostraca; family Artemiidae; genus Artemia; species Artemia sp. Qi Xiang Cuo. The sequence continues at coordinate 23,520,778 of NC_142801.1, forward strand.
TTCAAATTTTGTTCCATTTCTTTAAGAATGACCCCTTAATCACAAAAGGTCGTTAATTAGAATAAATAGCTCTGATGAAAGTAAAAACAAAAACTTTAGCGTATAGAGCGAGGTAATGAGTAGGGGGTGAACCCAATCATATACCTATTAATTTTTTTTCGTTTTAAATTTTGATGTTGCTCCTTATTTTCAGTTGAAAAAATTGTTTTTTTTATTATTTAATTTCTGATTGTTTTTTTTAAATAATGCTGGGAAATCCGGTGCCCCCTTCACAGCAATAGTAGTAAACTACTACGCACTTTCAAGCATACATTCAAGCGTACATTCACGCCTACAAGAATATGCAGTGTGGTTTCACGTGCACATTGCAAGCGACCAATCCTTTACTTATAAAGTGATCAAACACGTTTTGAAACTATAGTCAAGGTTGTATAAGACAACCAGACTGGGTTTTTGTTATTGTTATCAACTGTACAAGAATGTGCAGCGTAGCTTCACGTGCACATTTAAAAAAAAAGCTGGCAACCTATAAAGTGGTCCAACATGTTTTGAGAGTATAGTCGAAATTATATAACACAACCAGAGTGGTTTTTGAGACAACATACGTTTTTGATGGCCAATCAGAGACAGCAGAGGTTGCTCCATGTACAGTAAGTGGATTAGTAATTGGATTAAAATAAAAAGTAGTGATTTACATTCGTCCTTGAGATTTGTATGTAATTGTCATTCATTACGATTAAACTTCCATAATGGTTTAACATAACATGGATAATACACTAAATATTATTGACGTTGAAGTTATGGCTACTTCGATTTATAATGTGAGTACATCTTAGTAAATTTCTTAATTTATTTCCAAATAGAATAATTTTACCACCTCTCCAGTAAATTCAAATTTCAGGGGGCATAGCCCTCCCCCCAACAATACAATATGATGATTATAGTCACTAGAAAACGCACTTTTTTCTATTATGTAAACCTAATCCCCCCTCCCCTCCTCTGTTTACGAGTTTAATTCATTAGAAAAAGTTCTTTTCCTTCAAAAATGTCAGTTTCCCCATTCATTCTATTAAAATGCGCTTTCTTTATTCGCTTAAATAGAACCATCTGTGTTACAAAAATGGTCAGTTTTGGAGCCAGACTTCGCACGCTCGTGTTACCACATAAGATTAATAACACATGTGTTTGTCTAATTCAAGACACTTTGAAAATAGAGATAAAATTGTTATTAAAATCGTTAATTAAAAGAATAGTACACAAAACTTATAATTTATATACAGCCAAATCGAATTCAAAATATTTTCTTGGGAAGGAATTTAAGTTTTGTATAAAAAGGGCATAGAGTGCTACAAATATCAGAATCGACTTTAGAGGATAATTTATATTATGGGGAGATGTTTTTGAAATCCCCCTTCCCCCCAAACTCAAATTTTCCAAAATTATACTTTAGAAGCTTTTGTAAATATTTCTAAAGCGCTAAGACATAGAGCGTTACAAACATCAGAATCAACTTTAGAGGAAGATTTATATTATGGGGAGATGTTTTTGAAATCCCCCTTCCCCACCAAACTAAAATTTTCCAAAATTATACTTTAGAAGCTTTTTTAAATATTTCTAAAGCACTAATAGATAGTGCGCTACAAACATCAGAATCAACTCTAGAGGGCAATTTATCTGTAAAAGAGGGGTTACTATTTCCATACTAAATTTTTCTTCTTTTTTAAGGAGGAGGAAGATTCCTGCAATTACTCTCCTCCTGAAAAGAGAGCAAGATGGAACGATGCCACACTGATGCAAGCTGCAAGGCCTTCCATCATCAGATATGCTGGTTCAATTACAGATGCTCTGGACCAGCCAATGACCACACAACTTTTAATGCCAGGAGCCTCTCACGCCAGTGTCAGCTCCGCTCAAACTTCTATGCAACCTGGCAGAAAATTGAAAATAGAATGGATGGCTTCTCATAATACATCAGCCCCGTCTACTCAAGATCCTGAAGTCCCTGGCAATGCATGATGGGGGGTGGCCTCACGATCTTGAGTAGACGGGGCTGATGTATTATGAGAAGCCATCCATTCTATTTTCAATTTTCTGCCAGGAAAGCGCCGCAGGTCCTGGCCCGTGGGCCAGGAAAGCGCCGCAGGATATGCCGCAGGGATGCGCCGCGGGTCAGGAAAGCGCCGCAGGGGATGCACCGTGGGCCAGGAAAGTGCCGCAGGATGTGCCGCAGGGATGCGCAGCGGGTCAGGAAAGCACCGCAGGGGATGCGCCGCAGGGAGGCACCGCAGGAAAGCGCCACAGGATGCGCCGCAGGGATGCGCCGCAAAAAAAAGTAAACTAAAAAGTAAAAATTTCGAAATGTTATCCCCCAAACGCCCTCCTCAGACCCCCAAAGGCCCTCCCCTGGTCCTCAAAGGTCCTCCCGGGCTCTCAAAGGGCCAACTGGCCCCCAAGGGCCCCCCCGGGCCCCCAAAGGTCCTCCCCCGGTCCTCAAAGGTCCCCCGGGCTCTCAAAGGGCCAACCGGCCCCCAAGGGCCCCCCGGGCCCCCAAAGGTCCTCCCCCGGGCCCCAAAGGTCCACTGGGCTCCCAAAGGCCCTCCCCCGGACCCCAAAGGTCCCCCGGGCTCCCAAAAGACCACTCAATCCTCAAGGGCCCCCGGATCCCCAAACGCCCTCCCTGGGCCCCAAAGGTCCTCCTCCGGTCCCCATACATGCACACAAAAACTTACACACACACAAAAAATTACACACACACAAAAAAATACACACACACCCTCAAACAGATACTAACACATGAAAAATTACACACACCTGAAACAACTTACACACACACACACACACAATTACACACACACACACACACACAAAAACAAACCCAAGAATACGAAAACAAAAAAGAACATAAAAACTAAAATCAACACAAAAACATACACACACACACACACAAAAATAACACACACACACACACACGAACACACACAAGAACACGCCACCAAATACACACACACAAAAAATTACACACACACACACACACACAAAAACAAACTATTGAACACAAAAAAAACTCACACACACACACACAAACACATACACACACACACACACACACACACAAAACAACAAAACACAAAAACGAAAAAATACACACACACGCCAAAACTAACACACACAGAACCTTACACACACACACAAAATTATACACACACACACACAAAAAACTAACACACACAAAAACTTACACACACACACACACACACAAAATTAAACACACACAAACAAAACATACAACCACACACAAAACCTTAGACACACAAAAACTCACACACACACACACAAAAACTTAGACCCACACGCAAAAACTTACATGCACACAAAAACTTACATGCACACAAAAACTTACACACACACAAAAACATACAAACACACACAAAAACTAACACACAAACACAAAAAATAACACACACACACACAATAAAACTTACACACACACGTAAAAACTTACACACACACAAAAAAACTAAAACACACACACACACACAAACTAACACACACACACAAACTAACACATGCACACGAAAACTAACAATCCCACAAAAAATTACATGCACACACAAAATAAAACAAACACACACAAAAAAAACTAAAACACACAAACACACGATAACACACAAACACAAGAAAACAATAAAACACACACAAAAACTTACACACACACACACACACACACACACAAAAACTTGAACAATAACACAAAAAAAAACTCACACACACACGCACAAAATAGAATGGATGGCTTCTCATAATACATCAGCCCCGTCTACTCAAGATCGTGTGGCCACCCCCCATCATGCATTGCCAGGGACTTCAGGATCTTGAGTAGACGGGGCTGATGTATTATGAGAAGCCATCCATTCTATTTTCAATTTTCTGCCAGGTTGCATAGAAGTTTGAGCGGAGCTGACACTGGCGTGAGAGGCTCCTGGCATTAAAAGTTGTGTGGTCATTGGCTGGTCCAGAGCATCTGTAATTGAACCAGCATATCTGATGATGGAAGGCCTTGCAAGTTTTGTGTACTATTCTTTTAATTAATGATTTTAATAACAATTTTATCTCTATTTTCAAAGTGTCTTGAATTAGACAAACACATGTGTTATTAATCTATGTGATAACACGAGCGTGCGAAGTCTGGTTCCAAAACCGACCATTTTTGTAACACAGATGGTTCTATTTAAGCAGATAAAGAAAGCGCATTTTAATAGAATGAATGGGGAAACTGACATTTTTGAAGGAAAAGAACTTTTTCTAATAGATAGGAGCTTGAAACCTCTATAGTAGGGGTCTCTGATACGCTGAATCTGATGCTGTGATGGTGTGTTTTTTTTTTGCCAGAAAGAAAATCACGGATGCTTTTTTATCCAGGGATCATCGTATGAAACCATTGATCCTAGAAGTTTGGGAAAGGGCTTATATAATTGGAAAACAAAACTTCTAGAGCCTTTTTAAGTGACCATAAATATTGAAGGGTAACTAGCCCCCCTTCCACACCCCGTTTTTCATCTAACGTCATTCGATTAAATTTTGCGATAGCCTTCTGATTCAGCAGAGTTGAAAGGTATGATAACTCTAGCTATAGAGATGACATTGTCCCACATAGTTCCTGGAGAAAGGACTATAAGTTACGTAATTTGCCCATTGTTTACATATAGTATTTGTTATTGGGAAGCATACAACATATTTCGAGGAGGGGAAGATTTTCTGCTCGAGGGATGAATTTCTCCGGGGAGAATTTTCTGTGGGGAGGAAGTTTGGGATGAACTTTCCATTGGAAATTTTACACTGGGGAAGTTTGACAGAAGTCATATACAATTTTTTTCTCTTATTTGTCTCACTTTCTCTCTGCCGACTCAATTTTAAATCTTGAGATGCTGCGGGGGAATCATTCAGGAAACAAATCCCGCTCTTTACACTAAAGTTCAATCTTTTGTCACAATACTTTAAGACCGACCCCTGAAACACAAGGGCCGTTTAATTAGGATCAGAACCTTATTTTAAAGTTCTAAGAAAACTTTAGCGTGAAGAGAGGGGAGTTGAGAAGGGTGTAGTCCTTACATACGCAATAATTTCTGTTCGTTTTAAGTTTTATTGTTTCTCCTTACTTCCAGTTGAAAGAAAAATATTTAATAGGATGAAATGTGTGACTAAAAACTATGTCTGGATGTCCTGGGTGCATCGAGCGAAACAGGCAGAACTAAGATCAAACAAAGGCAACATATTTTCTTTTGGGTTTTTCATGTTTTGTTTTTAAAACAGAGTTAGTCACGTTGGTCTGTGATAACTGAGATAACTGATACATCGAGGTAACTGAGACAAGAACAGCTCGATGCAGAATTTTTGGGCGAGTATTTTTGGGCTAAAAAGTAAACAAAATCTCAACTATAAATGAGATTTACACCTTTAATCTCCATCATAAGCCCGTATTTTAGGTTTTAAACATAAAGGACGAAAAAGATTTTTAAAATGTTAATTTTCAGGTTTTGTTCAACAAAGGTCAACACTGCTGCTCAAGCTCAACAACCATTCAAAGCTTTCATACTCTCAAGAAGTCCCAGATCTTGTTCAAAGACTTGACATGCTGAAGGTGCATTTTTAATTAAGAAGGTGTATTTCCGTAGAACTTAGAATTAATTCTGAGAGTAATGTCAATTTGCAAAGGCTTTCTTACGAAATTACGAACAAAATAAGCCAATGGCAGTTTTTATTGAATGTTTAGTATATGCCATTAGTCTTCTTGTCAGTCGAAATTCAGTCCAACATCCTAACAACCAAATCAACTTTAGATAAAAGGCAAAAAAAGAAAAAAGCTATATTTCAAAGGAAAACCAGGTCGGGGGCATTGATCCTTTATTTTGTCCTATAAACAAGTTTGTACTTTCTAAATGATTCCGAGAAGCAGATCATTGGAAAAAAGAGAAACAGCAATAAAAGGTTTGCGAACCAAGATATACTAAACAAAAATTTGACAGTAGATGAATATATATTTATATATATATATATATATATATATATATATATATATATATATATATATATATATATATATATATATATATATATATATATATATATATATATATATATATATATATATATATATATATATATATATATATATATATATATATATATATATATATATATATATATATATATAAAAAAAAATATATATATATATATATATATAATATATATATATATATAATATATATATATATATATATATATATATATATATATATATATATATATATATATATATATATATATATATATATATATATTAACAATACGACAGAAACAATACATACGACATTGAAACAATATATACTAACAAAAGCCCAAATATATTGGTGTCACTTCCAGTAGCCTTTATTAACAGAAATGAACAACTTTATCTATATTTCCCTCAGTTACTTTTTTCCCATTTTTTTCGTCTTTTCTTATATTAATAAAGAGTTCTGGACATAACGCGAAGCCAAAATATTCGGAATTTTTTTCGTAGGAGCCTTTGTGTAAGCACCTCACGGTTTGTGACCATTTGTTTGAACACCATTGTATATTGAAGGGTTTAAGCTCGATGTTTCAACTCGAATCCTCGAATTTTGTTTAATGCTGCAATCGTAGGAGATAAGGGGAGTTTGCTTGAGACTCGCTTCCTAGAAAATTTGGCAAAAATCCACAAGGCTCAAATGTTGAAAGACTCACATTTTAAAGCCTTTTTACACAACAAGGAAGACATTTCTGCTTTTTATGCTTAAAAAAAAAAAAATTTCACTTGTGAAATAATTTTAAAAATTTTCCTATCGTTTTTTTATGTGAAATATTTCTCTAAAGATTGGAAAAGAATATTTGGTGTATTTAGTTCAATCAAGTAACTGAAAGGTAATTTCATTGATTGCGTACAGTTAATTTAGATTCTAAATAACAAAATTACCTTTGAATTAGCACTTTCTTAGCAAATTAAAGGGCTGAAACTTTTCAAATTATTATTGTTATTTTTTTAGCAACAAACATATGCATTTAGAGCAATAGTTATGATATTTCTAAACACATTTCTTTGGCCATACTGACAAAAGAAGGACAAAATACAAGAGTGTGACAAAAGTAAAACAGTATCACAGCGTCGCAAATAGTGTCACAACAGTAGCATTTTATGTTGTACTCAATTTCATAGTTTTTGCTTCATGGGCCATATGTGTCATGGACAACAGTAAAATAGCTTCACAGCAGTGGCATTTTATATTGGAATCATTTTTATAATTTTTGTGTCATTGACCATATGTGTCATGGACAACAGTAAAACAGTGTCAACAGCGTCACAAATAGTTTCACAACAGTAGCATTTTATGTTGGAGTCATTTTCACAGTTTTTGTATTACGGACCATATTTTAATGAAACTAATAAAATCATACTGCTGAAGAAAGATTGTCATTGTATTTCTGTGGGGCTATGTTTCAGAGGGAGGACATTAAAAAAAAGTACAGACACAAATAAAGTGACGCATTAGGGTAAATAACCACATCATGTATTGTATTGTGAACCCCAGTGCATCCACTTTGGGTTAAGGCTAAAATTGGTTTTAGAAAAGCATTGGTAAAAATGTCTGCGTCCGCAACTGGGAAATAGCACTATGTACGACGATTTAGTCAGAAACTGACGTTAATTTTGTAGAAATTTTGTCATTTCAATGGACATAAGTGGATCTAGTACTGAGGAGTTTGTAAATATATCTCCTATTCTTTTTATGGTTTGACTAAATTTTAAAGAGGGGGCTCTCCAAGGATTTATTATTTGCCCTTCAAGGAAAATATATGAAATTTTGAAAAAATAATAAAAGCTCTATATATATTTTTCTGTTTTGTGGGGGCGGGGGGTAGTTTTATCAAATAAACTTTTTTAATGAGCATCATAGTTATTGTACCAGGGGGTGGTGCATGAAAAGTTAAACTTAACACAAAATTATCACAACGGTAGTTAGTTTACCGTTTTGGTAATATTCGGTAAAATTAGTAACATTCTTATTAGAAAAAGTTTACCTTTGTCCATTAGACACTTTACTGAACATATCACAGCAAATAAATATATCCACGTCATGTTACTAGAGATGTATCACATTGACACTCTTCAAATTAGAACTAATCTTGGAAAGATGATAATTCCTTTCCCTATTTTGAACTGGAAAAGAAAGCTTAAGATGCGGTTCTAAGATAAACTCAACGCAAGCGCTCGGTATGCTTTTACTTTCCCCGTAGAAGAGGCTCAAATGAGCCCAAACTAAACGAGCCTAAATCTAAGAATTATACGGTTTGAGGGTACTTTTATATTATAAAGTACGGTATTTTATGTTACAAAGTGTCGGTGATAAAGTAACGATACATCATCAACAGTTTATCAAACAGTTGGTTGTAACGAACTGTAAGTAAGGAGCGACTCGGATCAATAGTAATCGAAACTCTAAAAAACATAATTTTAATATCAAGAGATACATCAAAAGAATCAGCTTATTGCGTTGACTCCAAATATATAAGATTCATCAAGTTTATCCTTACCCGACAAATGCTACGAGCCTGAGAAAAATAAAGAAGATTTTTGAAATAGGAGGGAAACACCGCCTAAAATTAAAGGAATCTTAATGAAACACACCATCAGATTCAGCAGAGAACCCTACTGTATAATTTGCTACTGTAGAATTGTGGAATTTTGCTATTTTTACCAGAAGACAGATCACGGATGCGTTTTTATTTTTTATTATTTAATTTTTTCTTTGTTTATTACCCCCCCCCCAGAAGGGATTGTATTGAAAATATGGTCCCAGAAGATCGGGAGAAGGTGGAGAGGTGTATTCGAGAGGAAATTTAAAGTTCTAGTGCTCTTCTTAAGTGACCAAAAAGATTGGAGGGCAACCATGCCCCCTCCCACGCTAAGTTTTCCCCCACATTATCTGATCAAAAATTTGAGATAGTCATTATGATATTTAAAAATTAAATGATTATGTCTTTAGGTGTAAAATGACCCCCAACAGTCCCTGGGGAGATGCATGTAAGTTATGAAATTTGCCCATTGTTTACGTTTAGTATTTGTGAATGGGAAGTATACACACATTTTTTTTTGGGGGGGAGGGCAGGCCTGGGGTGGATGTCTAGAGGGAGAATCTTCATTGGAGCTGGACACGTCGGGGGGTGAATAGTCCAGGTGAAATTTTGCACTGGGGGGATTTGACAGAATTACTATACGAAATTATTTTAGTTGTCTTACATTCTCTTTGCGTTATTTTTCATGTGGAGGTCTTCTGGGGGAGTTATCCAGGAGCTTTTTTCCTGGAAATAATTTCCATGGAAGGGGGCAATTCTTGAGTGATCGAGAAACCGATTAGAGTTTAAAGTTTTAATCGAATGAAAGAATACTAGGGAGAATTTTTCAGGCTGAATCGTCCACAAGCATTTTACAGGGAGGGGGGAATTCTCAGCGAGGATGGAACTGTCTAGAAGGAACCTGATAGGGTGCACTTTACGTTGGATGAAATTTCCAAGGATGAGTTTTCCGTGTTGGGGAGGGGTATATTTCATAGAGGGTGAGCCAGATTTATCGGCATTATTTGAAAAACGAGCAGAAACTATTCTATATTTGAAAGGTTCCCCCTCCTCAAAAAACTAGGACAATGGACTTAAGTTTCATATTTGAATCAGAGAATTGTATTTTCCATAATTTTCTTGCAAAAAACTAGAGTTTACGGTCAAAAACCCTTATTAGCTCAGATTTTACAGAAATAGTTTATTTTTTCGATCCTAAAAAGCACTTAAGTTTCACATTTGAACCAGAGAATTGTATTTTCCATAATTTTCTTGCAAAAAACTAGAGTTTACGGTCAAAAACCCTAATTAGCTCAGATTCCCCCCAAAAAAATACTTTTCAGACATTTCTTGTTAAAACTATATTTTCAACTAATTCATCCGGGTTTTCGAAATCAATTCATGCCAGAGTACAGTACTATAACTAGTCTAAGACATCCACTCTGTCATCGCCCCCACCTCTCAAAAAATACTTTTCAGACATTTCTTGTTAAAACTTTATTTTCAACTAATTCATTTGGGTTTTCGAAAGCAATTCATAGCTCTTAATAGAACTTTTTAAGTGTGAACTCCTATTTTTCAGACGAAATTATAGAAAATACGGACAAAACACACTTCTCTGTTTCAGTTGTGTACATTTTCACATTTTCTGATTCAAATGTGTATCTTCAGTCAGAAAAGCATAGTTTCTATTCAAAAATGAGCCATTTCCATAGCCATAGCTCTTAATAGAATCGTTTATGTATGAACTCAAATTTTTTCCAATGACACTATTGAAAATACTATCAATACACAATTCTCAGATTATAATGTATATCTTAAGACAGAAAAGCGTAGTTTTGGTTCAAAAATAAACCATTTCCATAGAAATAGCTTTGAATACAACTGTTTAAGTGTGAACTCCAATTTTTAAGAAGAAAATATATAAAATACTATAAAAACACATTTCTCTGATTATAATTTATATCTTTAGTCAGAAGAGCGTAGTTTCGGTTCAAAAATTAATCATTTCCATATAAATAGTTCGTAATAGAACTTTTTAAGTCTGAACTCCTATTTTTTAGACGAAATTATAGAAAATACGGTCAAAACACACTTCTCTGTTTCAGTTGTATACATTTTCACTTTTTCTGATTCAAATGTGTATCTTCAATCAGAAAAGTGTAGTTTTTGGTAAAAATGAACCATTTCCATAACAATAGCTCTTAATAGAACTGTTTAAGTATAAACTCCAATTTTTTCAAGCGAGACTATAGAAAATACTATCAATACACAATTCTCTAATTATAATGAATATCTTAAGTCGGAAAAGCGTAGTTTTTGTTCAAAAATAAACCATTTCCATAAAAATAGCTCTTAATAGAACTGTTTAAGTATGAACTCCAATTTTTTCCGACGAAAATATAGAAAATACTATCAAAACACATTTCTCTGATTATAATGTATATCTTCAGTCAGAATAGCGTAGTTTTGGTTCAAAAATGAACCATTTCCAAGGCAATAGCTCGTTATAGAATTTTTTAAGTATGAACTCCAATTTTTTCCTACGAGACTAGAAAATACTATCAAAACCCATTTTTCTGTTTATAATGTAGATCTTCATTCAGAAAAGCGTATTTTTTGCTAAAAAATAAACCATTTCCATAGCAATAGCTCTTAATAGAACTGTTTAAGTATGAACTCCAATTTTTTCCAATGAGACTATAGAAAATACTATCGAAACACATTTCCCTGATTATAATGTATATCGTCAGTCAGAAAAGCGTAGTTTTGGTTCAAAAATGAACCATTTCCATAAAAATAGCTCTTAATAGAACTTTTTAAGTGTGAACTCCTATTTTTCAGACTAAATTATATAAAATACGGTAAAAAGACACTTCTCTGTTTCATTTGTGTACATTTTCACTTTTTCTGATTCAAATGTGTGTCTTCAGTCAGAAAAGCGTAGTTTCGATTCAAAAATTAACCATTTCCATAGCAATAGCTCTTAATAGAACTGTTTAAGTATGAACTCTAATTTTTTCCAGCTAGACTATAGAAAATACTATCAATACACAATTCTCTGATTATAATGTATATCTTCAGTCAGAAAAGCGTAGTTTTGGTTCAAAAATGAACCATTTCCATAAAAATAGCTCTTAATAGAACTTTTTAAGCGTGAACCCCTATTTTTCAGACGAAATTATAGAAAATATTGTCAATACACACTTTTCTGTTTCAATTGTGTACATTTTCACATTTTCTGATTCAAATGTGTATCTTCACTCAGAAAAGCATAGTTTCGATTCAAAAATGAGCCATTTCCATAGCAATAGCTCTTAATAGAACTGTTTAAGTATGAACTCCAATTTTCTCCAACGAGACTATGCAACTCAACCACATTTAACTAAACCCCATGTAACTGAATCCGCCTGTAACTGAACCCCCGTGCAACTGAACCGATCGTGCAACTAAACTCCCGTGCAACTCAAGCCCCATTGAACTAAACCCCCGTGCAACTGAACCCCTCATGGAACGGAACCCCTGTATAACCGAAACCCCGTACAACTGAACCTTCGTGCGACTGAACCCGCGTGCAACTCGACCCCATTTAACTAAACTTCCGTGTAACTGTACTCCCTTTAACTGAACCCTCGTGCAACTCGACCCTCCATGCAACCCATCTCCCTCAAAACACTTTTCAGCCATTTCTTGTTAATTTTTTTTTATTTCTAAACTATTTTAAATTTACAACACTTTCCAAAACATCACTTGTGTATTATACAGTACACAATCACCCCATCTCATCCAAAACACTTTTCAGTCATTTCTTGTTAAAAAATTTTATTTCAAGTCAATACTTAATAGGATCAAACTTGCAAATCCTACACTCCAATTCGCAAACCCCATTACCCCTTTTTGCAAATGTTAATCAAACGTTTCCGATTGTAAAAGCATGTTTAATCATCTTGATTGGAAAGGTATCCATAAGTACATGCTGTGAAAAGGTGCCAAGGAACGTAATCTCCCCAAATATGTTAATCAAACAATTAAAAAATGTGGCTTTTCCTTGCGCAATTCCAATGTATATTTTCATGTAGGTTTTCAATCTATTACACTTTTGACCATATTCTTGTAGGTTTTCCTGTAGGTTCTGTGGTGCCTATTAGAACACTACTGGGGTGTTTTCCCCTTTCTTTCAAAATAAGGCAAATTTTCTCAGGCGCGTAACTTTCGATCGGTAAGACTAAAGTTGATGAAACTTATTTATTTGAAATCAGCATAAAAAATATGATTCATTTGGTGTAATTTTGATATCAAAATTCCATTTTCTAGAGTGTCGGTTACTATTGAGCCGGGTCACTCCTTACTCACAGTTCGTTACCAGGAGCTGTTTGACAATGTGAACACACTTTCACTAGTTATCAAGAGCTTTGCTAGATAACATTTTAGCCCTGTTCATGCCAATAATCTTAAAGACTAAAATGCAAGAATTCAGCATTTTCCTATGAAGTGGTCTTTTTTGGCAGATTAGTAAAGGGGACTAGACCTGTAAATTTTCATTCTAATGAACCTTCTTTAAGCAGTCTATTACTTCTGATCCGATGCCAACAACTGTGGGGAAAAACCAAAGCGGATGTGTGACCATCCTTTTCTAAAAAAAAAAATGTTTAGATATTAGGGTTTTCGGTAATGGTGCATTATACCTAACACAGCGCTACAGACTGTCCAAGGAATGCAGACATGGAGACCCATAAACGGGTATTTGCTATCTAATTTGATCGCAAAGCGTGGTTTTTCATTGAATTTACAATATTTAAACTGTTGTTTTTTGGGGTTTTAGGGGGGAGGTACCTAGGTTACGTATTTAATATATGCTATGCTTTACCCCCCACCCCCTAATGTGCAAATATGTTCCCCAAGTTTGTTTCTAAACTATTATATATTCATCCTATTTTATTTTATTTCATTAGCATTAACCAAACTTGATTTCTTTCGTGTGTTAGGTATAATGCACCAGTACCGGGTTTTCATTCTCGTTGAACTACATTATACAATGTTCATAAGGATCGCACCCCTTTTCCGATGGGGTAACCTCGTTTTCTAAAACTATACATATTTTTATTTGCAAACGGCTTTTCATGAGCAACTTTAAAATTAGTTGATTTTGCATAAATTGTTTAGATCCAGAATAAATAACAGGTTTTGTAGTTGCATATTTTGAAATCAAGACTCTGTTTCTTTCTATAGAGTTTTGGTTTATATTGGCAATAATTGCCAATATAAACCAACTAAACAATATAAACTAAAATAAACAATATACAATATAAACTAACTAAAAATAAAGAGTGGCAATTGCCAGGCAATTGCCACTCATTATTTTTAGTTTGTTACCACAGACTGCTTGATCCAAGGGTTTCTTAAATGTGAGGGAAGCTATCACTCCATTCATAATTAAAAATCTGAATGATTACAATTGTAGTGTAGTTTAGAATTTAAACAGACGAATTTTTACTTTTTCGCCTTAAAAACATTTTCAACAAAAAAAACTTAAACTTTTTCGACAAAAAAACTTAAATTTTTTTGACAAAAAAACTTAAACTTTTTCGACAAAAAACTTAAACTTTTTTGACAAAAAACTTAAACTTTTTCGACAAAAAAATTGAAAAAAAGAGTTCTTGTTTCTAAAATAATTTTTTAATTAACTCTAACAAACCAATTAGAATTGCGCATTTCCACTAGAAAACCAGAGTGTCTGTATAGTCATATGCCAGAAGAAAAGATTAGTATTGACCAATGATATTGATATTTTGAATTATTGCTATTATTTTTATTATCGTTTAACATTTTGACTTCATCATTTATTGTATTTTATTTATTTAACATTGTTTCAGCTATGCCTAAAAAAAATAATCAATATTGAACAGAGATACGGTTCTTTGATAGGTGTGCAGTATTGAAATAATGTTTTAACTTATAATCGTTCAACGTCATGAGACAAGAATCATTGAGTTGTGACAATATTACATATTTCGACGATGCTGACAGACTGACTCAGCAGCCAATTCTACTGCACCGCCCTGTTTTATTTCGTTCATTTTTGTTTCTCCTATCACATTGACTATTGTTTTTAGAATAATTTTCCTTTCTACAGCTATGAAGTACAGCTTAAACATTAAATTTTGGGGGTAAGTCACACCCAAAGAAGTGGTAAAATGTTTACAGCCGAACTGATAATCAAAGTTCAGGACACATTAAGCTTTAGAGAAAATCTTCGGCATAAGTTATTCGACAGTATAACCTGAAAAAAATTGTTATTAAGTGTCTCAGAATCTATTCCCTGAATTCTCCTTTTAATCACCGCTCAAAAAGGGGCAAGACAGTTTAGACACAAAATCAAACATTAGAATGGTAGAACGATAAAATGGACTATGTCCTGTTAAATAATCAAATTAGATTAAGTAATTAATCAATCAGATATTTCAAATCATGTATTTAATTATGCCTGGCACTGCGAACTTAGGAATAAAGAAAATCAATTTATTATATACAAACAATACAAGCAAAATCCTGCAGCCAAGTTTCAATGGCAGGGACAAGAAGCAGAGAACAAGGAAAAGAGAAAGACTGCATTTTCTAATTACAGACGAAGATCATACGTAAAAAAAAACTATGTAAAAAAAAAATCCCAAAAAATATCTGCACTATCAAACCACTCAAGGTAATACAAAATACATTTTTTAGTACTTTTAGAAAAAAGCTTCTAACTGTTCTTATTAAACGAACAGTGTTTCGGGAGTCGTTCTTGAAGAATTGGGACAGGATTTAAACTTTAGCGTAAAGAGTGAGGTGCTCAGGAGGAGCAACCCCCCTCATATACGTCATATTTTTTCGTTTTAAGTTTTAATGTTGCTCCTTACTTTCACTGGAAAAAGCTTGTTTTTTTTTATTTAATTCTGATCGTTTATTAAGCAATGCCAGGAAATCTGGCTACACATCCACGGATAAATCCCCCTTCTCCATGGATTAATTCTCTAAATAATTCAATCCTGGTCAAAATTTGCCCCGGACAATTACCCTTAACATCTCCACGCGTAAAATTGAGTCGGCAGTGAGAAAGCAAGACATAAGAATAATTTCCTATAGGAATTATGGCAAATTCCTCTAGTGTAAAATTTCCCCTGAAAAATGCATCCCCTGGAAACTTTTCTCCCCATGGAAAACTATTCCCGTGGAAAATCCCATCAGCAGAAAATACCCCCCCCCCCCAAAAAAAAAATGTATGAATACTTCCCAATAACAAATACTATACGTAAACCATGGGCAAATTGCGTAACTTAAAGACCTTTCCCCACGGGCTGTGGTGGGTCATGATATCTCCAAAGGCATAGTTATTTGGCCTTTCATCTATTTTGAACAAAATGGTTGTCTCAAAATTTTGATCAGACCATTTTGATAAAAAAAGGGGCGTACTTTCCAATTTTTTTGGTCACTTAAAAAGAGCACTAGAACTTTTAATTTTCTTTCGAATCAGCCCTCTCAAGATATTCTAGGTTCACTGGTTCGATGCGATCTCCCCTGAAAAAATAAAATAAACACGCATCCGTGATCTTTCTTCTGGAAAAAATTACAAAATACCACATTTTGTCAGTTAGGAGCTTTAAACCTCTCAGTAGGGTTCTCTGATACGTTGAATCTGATGGTGTGATTTTCATTAAGATTCTATGACTTTAAGGGGTTTTTTCCCCCTTTTTCGAAAATCAGGCAAATTTTCTCAGGCTCGTAACCTTTGATGGGTAAGACTAAACTTAATGAAACTTACATATTTGAAATCAAACTAAAAATTCTATTCTTTGGATATTTCTACTACTACTACTACTACTAACAACTCACTGCAGCACTAAGCCGCCTGAGGCCAACACCGCTACGCACATTCCTCCTCCATCCCAATCTATTTGAAGCCTCCCTTTTTACATCCGCCCACGAAGTTCCCATTTCCTTTAAATCTTTCTTTATGACGTCCTCCCACCCCAGACGAGGACGACCCGCTTTCCGTTTAGCCCTAGACAGTTGGCCGAAAAGAACAATCTTCGGAAATCTATCATCATTCATCTGCACAACATGCCCTAGCCACCTCAACCTTTCTTTCCTTATAGCCCTAGAGAGGGGTATTGAACCACATTTTTCGTATAGCCTATTGTTTGAAATACGGTCGGTCAGCCGGGTACCCTTAAGCAATTTCCCAGGAAAACATCTAGCAAATCTTCATTCACTTTTCGGAGCGCCCATGCTTCAGAGCCATATTTGACCACTGTCATCACTGTAGCTTCTAATATTATAATCTTGGTTTGCATACTTATCTTCCTATTCTTCCAAACTTTTTTTAACTATGAAAAAAAAACCTGAGCCCTGGCTATTCTACTCTTAACATCTTCACTGCTCCCACCATCTTTACTAATAATACTACCAAGGTAAGTGAAGCTGTCCACCTGATCAATCTTTCCATTACCCAACGTCACCTTTTAATCTTCACTTATTCTGTAGGGCTATAATGAAAGAAAGGTTGAGGTGGCTAGGACACGTTGTGCGGATGAAGGATGACAGATGGCCGAAGATTGTTCTTTTCGGCCAACCATCTAGGGCTAAACAGAAAGCAGGTCGTCCTCGTCTGGGTTGGGAGGACGTCATAAAGAAAGATTTAAAGGAAATGGGACTTCATGGGCGGGTGTAAAAAGGGAGGTTTTGAATAGATTGGGATTAGGATGAAGGAGGAGCGTGCGTAGCTGTGTTGGCCTCAGGCGGCTTGGTGCTGCGGTGAGTTGTTAGCAATAGTAGTAGTAGTATTCTAGCACCCTGAACTCGCAAAACCTCTAAAACTTCATTCATTTTGCTCACACTTTCCTGGGCTCCTTTTGACAAAATCCATCAAAATAATCCAAATAAAGGGGGATAGAACACAACCCTGCTTAACTCCTGATTTAATACAAAACGATCTGCTAACCTCATTTACTACCTTAACCGCAGCAGTGTTATTCTCGTACATAGCACTAATCACTTTAATGTATTTGTCTGGTATACAATACCAGGATAAAACCTTTACTAAATCTCTCATATCAACAGAATCGAACGCTTTCTCATAATCTATAAAACTGAGGACCAAAGGTGCTTGAAATATCAGGTAGTTCTCAATTATTAACCTAAGAGTGAAAATTTGGTCGATATATCCTCTACCTTTTCTAAAACCGCACTGTTCTTCTCTTAAAACTTTGTCTACGGCATCTCTCAGCCTAAAAAGTATCATATTACTAAGTAATTTTCTACCTACAGAGACCAGACTAATGCCTCGATAATTACCACACTCACTTTTATCACCTTTCTTATAAATTGGCTTAAATAAGGTTTTACTAAAATCGTTGGGTTCTTCCCCTTTTTCAAAAATCATATTCATAATCTTCAATAACTTATTTCTAACCTCAGAGCCACCATATTTAAGAAACTCATTTACCACCATATCAGCACCTAGAGCCTTATTATTTTTTAATCCTTTTAGTACTGTCGCTAATTCCTCCTCAAAAAATAAATCTTCCTTTACATCCAAGGTATCACAAACTTTTTCACTTTCCTCTATTTCTTTTCCTGTAGCTCTATCTCGGTTAAGCACATTCTCCAAATGTTTTGCCCATCTCTCTTTAGTTTTTTCCGTATCGCTAATTGTGGCCACATTCCTATCTTTAACTGGGCCAAGTCCGGATTGACTACTCCGTCTCAGTTTATTAAAATACCAGTAGTATATTTTACTATTATGCCGTCCAGCTCCATCCTCCAGATCCTCGGCAATTTTATCCATGGCCTCTACTTCACACCTCCTAAGTTCATATTTTAATGCTTTCTTCAATGTCTTTACATTCCTTTTGTTTAAATATGATCTGTCACTCAGATAATTCTTGTACAAATAGAATCTCCTCTCTATTAAACATAAAGCTTTTTCAATAATATCCTTAGCTGCAGTTCTAGCTTTCTTCCCTAAGACACCTTCAGCAACTTCACAAATTATTTTTCTAAAATTATTCCAACCATATTCCACATTATTAAATTCTAAATTCTCAAGTTTAGTATTCAACTGTTCCTGAAAAGTTTCTCTCAAATTCTCATCCTGGAGTCTACCAGCATCATAACTTCCTGGGAGGTAGTTACCCTTCCAATATTTCAGCTTTAAATGAACCCCTGACACTACTAGATGGTGATCCTTACTTTTAACATCAATAACGGCACTCCTATATACCCTAGTATCTTGTACTGATCCTGCCAGTCTTCGGTTTACTATTACAAAGTCAATAAGGTTTGCTGTCTTGCCATCACGGGAATACCATGTTAACTTATGAGCCATTTTATGACCAAACACCGTATTGGTTATAATTAGATTGTTATACCTACAAAATTGCAAAAGTCTATATCCATTACTGTTTTCTTTTCCTACACCAAAAAAACCGAGGCTAGGATACCATCTATCCCGATTTCTACCGACCTGGGAGTTAAAATCTCCCAGTATAAACATCATATTTCTACTGGTATGAAAACTCCGTTTTATAGAGTTTCGATCGCTCCTTACTTATAGTTCGTTGCCACGAACTGTTTGATACTTTCATGTTATCTACATTACTTTGTTGATTTTCCTGAGCATCGAAATAAGCAGTTGGCATACCCAGTTTCAGATAGCTCCAAAGTTCTTGGGTACCAAAATTAGCAAGCTGTCAGCCCGACATAAAATTCATAGTGGCCTCACCCTTGAAGCACCGACTTCAATTTTACCAAAAAGTAAAATTTGGCGGAAAGTGCAGGGGTTTAAGGGGAGTGGTAGCCCTTAGATACTTAAGATAGCACTGATCATTCTATTTAAAAGACCAAAATTTTAATTTTCAAAAATAGGTTTGTATTTTAGTTAATATCAATATTCTAATACCTTTTAATAGATTCTACGATGCAAATCAGGGTAAGCATTTAGTGGTCACCCTCTTCTGAAGGAAACATACTATACAAATAAAAGTAGCACCATAAGATTTCTTATTTTATGCTGTTTTTAAATACCATGATCGATTTTCTGACAATGTGCCCTACCATACACCCCTGATGGTCTCAGGTTAACTGTTAATAGTTTAACTGTTCTCGTGAAACGTCAGAGTTCTTGGATGAAACGTGTTTTTGCAGTTTTTACTGTATGAAATTTACTTTCTTCTGAGTGAGAACAATAGCATTATTTAGCAAAGCAATAGAACAATCAATCTGCCTTGAAATGATTTTAAAATATGGATAACAATTGATAATCTGATTAATCGGAACGTGCTGCATGTTATAAAGTAAAAAATTTCTTTATTTGTGTGTCTTCTTTTAGTTTCTTATATATTACTATGGACCATCAGGGCATGGGGGCTGGGTGTATTGTCAGAAAAGCGACCGTGATAATTGGAATTAACATGAAATAAGGAACCTAATGCTACCGCTTTAATTTGTATAGCAGCTTTCACTCAGAAGAGGCCAACTGCTAAATATTTACCCAAAGAACAACAGATTCAAAGGAATTGGGAACACTGTTGTTGAATATACTTAGACTTTGTTTAAGTCAACTGGAATTGATCAGGAAATGATTAAAATTCCGGTACTTGTGCTTTATACGGACACTTCTATGCACTGCTAAAGAAGTCAAGTTTGGTTAATGCAAAATGAAATAAAATAAAATAGGATGGATATATAATAGTTTATAAACAAATTTAATCCTATTTTCAATATTTAGAATGACTGTTTTATTTAGTTTTTAACTGAAAATACCAAACAAAGATATTTTCAATGAAAATATCCCCAAAGGGATATTTGTCAAAAGTTAGGGGAGGGGTAAAACAATCTAAGGGGAATACATGTCCCCTCCTCCCAGTTAGCATGATTGGCTAAAAAGGGACACTGAAGAAAAATATAGAAACGCATAGAAATACTTTTTTTTACATATTGATATCTCCCTTCAAACAAATGAGCTAAACCACTCACAGGGTTAATTGCTTACTATTCTACTGTTTTAGGCATAGTAGATGACACGTAGATAGGAGAAGGAACAAAAGAAAACATGCGAAATTATAAGACAGTATAAGCAATTATATGAAAAATTGTTCGTATTTCTAACACTTGTTAATGCCATTTCTTCTGTAGTCAAACAGTTCGTGGTAACGAACTGTAAGAAAGGAGCGACCCGGCTCAATAGTAACCGAAACTCTAAAAAACGGAATTTTGATACCAATACATACATCAAAAGAATTAAATTTTTATGCTGCTTTCAAATATATAAGTTTCATCAAGTTTAGTTCTACTCATCAAAAGATACGCATCAGAGAAAATTTGCCTGATTTTCGAAAAAAAAGGGAAAATACCCCTAAAATTCATAGAACCTCAATGAAAATCCCCCACTGTAGAGGTTTCAAGCTCCTATCTGCAAAAATAGGGAATTTTGTAGTTTTTACATGAAGAAAGATCACTGATACGTGTTTATTTATTTATTTTGTTTTTTTTCCGAAGGAGTGATCGTATCGACCCAGTGGTCCTAGGATATCCCGAGAGGGCTCATTCAAACGGAAATTAAAAGCTCCAGTGACTTTTTAAGTGACCCAAAAAATAGAGGGTAACTAGGCCCCCACCCGCGCTCATTTTTTCCCAAAGTCACCCGATCAAAATTTTTATATAACCATTTTGTTCAGCATGGTCGAAAAATATAATAACTATGTCTTTGAGGGTGACTGAATCCCCCACAGTCTCCGGGGGTAGGGTTGCAAAATATGAACTTTGTCCAATGTTTACATACAGTATTGGTTATTGGGAAGTATACAGACGTTTCAGGGGGATTTTTTCCGGTAGTGGGGGAAGGGTCAGGGGTTATATGGGAGGATATTTCCATTGAGGAAGTTTTCATTTGGGAAGGAACATTGCTATAAAGGGGGCACCGGATTTCCCAGAATTATTTAAAAAACGATCAGAAACTAAATTTTAAAAAAACAAGTTTTTCAACTGAAAGTAAGGAGCAACATCAAAAATTAAAACGAACAGAAATTATTACGTATATTATTGAGTTCTCCCCCTCGTCAATACCTCGCTCTTTACGCTAAAATTTTTTTTAATACTTTCATAAGAGCTATTTATTCTAATTAACGGTCTTTGTGCTTAATTAAAGGGGGTAATTTTTATAGAATTGGAACAAAATTCGAACTTTAGCGTGAAGAGCGAGGTATTGACTAGAGGGCGAACCCCCTAATATACGTATTAAAAATATATGAATATACAAGTTTTTTACGTAAGTTAATTCGTAAGTTACGTATATTTATTACTAATTAAAATGTTCGTAAATAAAATTAAACAACTTTCGAGAAAGCCATTTAACCAAAAAAACTAAAATTAATGTGCAAGTTTCATTGTAATTATTCATGTATGGTGAGCCAAAATCAAAACCTGCATTAATTCAAAAACGTTCAGAAATTAAATAAAAAAACAAGTTTTTTTAACTGAAAGTAAAGAGCGACATTAAAACTTAAAACGAACAGAAATTATTCTGTACATAAAAGGGGCTGTACCCTCCTCAACGCCTCGCTCTTTACGCTAAAGTTTAACTCTGTCTCCCAACTTCACTTTTTAAAACAAAAAAAAACTTTAGCGTAAAGAGCGAGGCGTTTAGGAGGGGACATTCCCATTCATATAAAGAATAATTTTTGTTCGTTTTAAGTTTTAATGTCGCTCCTTACTTTCAGTTAAAAAAACTTGTTTTTTTTTATATGGTTTTTTGAAGAAACAAAGTGTAGCGCGGCGGAGGCTCTAAGATACGTAGACACCTCTAAGTATTAATCCAAAATGCCTGGATTTCAGCTTAGTCACAGGAATTTTTATATGCGAATGCGATCGATACCGCTTTATGCATTTTTCTGTTACTCAAAGCACAAAATCGGCGTTCATCCTTATGAAGTCAAAAGAATATCCCTTAAAGTGAGGATAAACAACTAAATTAGGAAAAAAAAGTTTCAATGGAACGTTAATTTTTTTTTATAAGATGGCTAGACTAACTCTATTCTAAAAGGTACTTAAGAGTATTTTCTTTTCTTAAGAACATGACTACACACCAAACAATTATACGCATTGTTTGGAATTTTTGGAATTTTTATGCTATTTACAAATTTTTAAAGTTCGTCAAGTTTTATGTTACCCATTATTAAATAAAAAAAACAATTTTTTTTTAACTGAAAGTAAGGAGCGACATTAAAAATTAAAACGAACAAAATTATTCCGTATATGAAAGGGGCTGTCCCCTCATCATCGCCTCACTCTTTACGCTAAAGTTTTTTATTGTTTTAAAAAATAAAGTTGTGAGACATAGTCAACCTTTAGCGCAAAGAGCGAGGTGCTGAGGAGGGGACAGCCCCTTTCATATACGGAATAATTTCTGTTTGTTTTAAGTTTTAATGTCGCTCCTTATTTTCAGTTAAAAAAGACTTCCTTTTTTTATTTAATTTCTGAACGTTTTTGAATTAATGCAGCTTTGATTTTCGCTCACCGTACATGGAAAATTAAAACGAAATTTGCTTATTAATTTTACTTTTTTTGGCTAAATGGCTTTCTCGAAATTTTGATCTGACGTAACTTGCGAATTAACTTACGTAACGAACTTCTATATCCGCGTATTTTTATTACGTTTATTAGGGGGTTCACCTCCTAGTCAATACCTCGGTCTTTACGCTAAAGTTGAAATTTTGTTCCAATTTTTTAAGAATGACCACTTAATCACAAAGGCCGTTAATAAGCATAAATAGCTCTGATGAAAGTACAAAAAAAAACTTTAGCGTAAAGAGCGAGGTAATGACTAGGGGATGAACCCAATCAAATACTTAATAATTTTGGTTCGTTTTAAGTTTTGATGTTACTCCTTACTTTCAGTTGAAAATATATTGTTTCTTTTTTAATTTCTGATTGTTTTTTTTTTAATAATGCTGGGAAATCTGGTGTCCCCCTTTCATAGAAATGTCCCTTCCCCCCTGAACACGTCATACATGGGAAGATACTCCCATGTAACCCCCCAACGGCCCCCCTAACTACCAGAAAAATTTCCGCTGATAACTTCTGTATACTTCCCAATAACCAATACTAGGCTATATGTAAACATTGGGCAAAGTTCATAACCTGTAACCCTCCCCCCAAGGACTGTGGGGGAGTAAGTCGTCCTCAGAGACACAGTTATTGTATTTTTCGACCATGCTGAACAAAATGGCTACCCCAGAATTTTGATCGGGTGATTTTGGAAAAAACAAGCGTGGGAGGGGGCCTAGTTGCCCTCTATATTTTTGGTCACTTAAAAAGAGCACTAGAACTTTTAATTTTCGTTCGAATGGGCTCTTCTGAGATATTCTAGAACCAGTGGGTCGATACGATCACCCCTGGGGGAAAAAACAAACACAAAAAAATAAATAAACACACATCCGTGATCTTTCTTCTGCCAAAAAATACAGAATTCCACATTTTTGCAGATAGGAACTTGAAACTTCTATAGTAGGGGTCTCTGATACGCTGAATCTGATGGTGTGATGGTGTGTTTTTTTTTTGCCAGAAAGAAAATCACGGATGCTTTTTTATCCAGGGATCATCGTATGAAACCATTGATCCTAGAAGTTTGGGAAAGGACTTATATAATTGGAAAACAAAACTTCTAGAGCCTTTTTAAGTGACCATAAATATTGAAGGGTAACTAGCCCCCCTTCCACACCCCGTTTTTCATCTAACGTCATTCGATTAAATTTTGAGATAGCCTTCTGATTCAGCAGAGTTGAAAGGTATGATAGCTCTAGCTATAGAGATGACATTGTCCCACATAGTTCCTGGAGAAAGGACTATAAGTTACGTAATTTGCCCATTGTTTACATATAGTATTTGTTATTGGGAAGCATACAACATATTTCGAGGAGGGGAAGATTTTCTGCTCGAGGGATGAATTTCTCCGGGGAGAATTTTCTGTGGGGAGGGAAGTTTGGGATGAACTTTCCATTGGAAATTTTACACTGGGGAAGTTTGACAGAAGTCATATACAATTTTTTTCTCTTATTTGTCTCACTTTCTCTCTGCCGACTCAATTTTAAATCTTGAGATGCTGCGGGGGAATCATTCAGGAAACAAATCCCGCTCTTTACACTAAAGTTCAATCTTTTGTCACAATACTTTAAGACCGACCCCTGAAACACAAGGGCCGTTTAATTAGGATCAGAACCTTATTTTAAAGTTCTAAGAAAACTTTAACGTGAAGAGAGGGGAGTTGAGAAGGGTGTAGTCCTTACATACGCAATAATTTCTGTTCGTTTTAAGTTTTATTGTTTCTCCTTACTTCCAGTTGAAAGAAAAATATTTAATAGGATGAAATGTGTGACTAAAAACTATGTCTGGATGTCCTGGGTGCATCGAGCGAAACAGGCAGAACTAAGATCAAACAAAGGCAACATATTTTCTTTTGGGTTTTTCATGTTTTGTTTTTAAAACAGAGTTAGTCAAATTGGTCTGTGATAACTGAGATAACTGATACATCGAGGTAACTGAGACAAGAACAGCTCGATGCAGAATTTTTGGGCGAGTATTTTTGGGCTAAAAAGTAAACAAAATCTCAACTATAAATGAGATTTACACCTTTAATCTCCATCATAAGCCCGTATTTTAGGTTTTAAACATAATGGACGAAAAAGATTTTTAAAATGTTAATTTTCAGGTTTTGTTCAACAAAGGTCAACACTGCTGCTCAAGCTCAACAACCATTCAAAGCTTTCATACTCTCAAGAAGTCCCAGATCTTGTTCAAAGACATGACATGCTGAAGGTGCATTTTTAATTAAGAA
Source organism: Artemia sp. Qi Xiang Cuo (assembly GCF_049724085.1). NCBI lineage: Eukaryota > Metazoa > Arthropoda > Branchiopoda > Anostraca > Artemiidae > Artemia > Artemia sp. Qi Xiang Cuo. The sequence goes on from NC_142801.1 coordinate 23,546,276, forward strand.
GGTGTATTTCCGTAGAACTTAAGAATTAATTCTGAGAGTAATGTCAATTTGCAAAGGCTTTCTTACGAAATTACGAACAAAATAAGCCAATGGCAGTTTTTATTGAATGTTTAGTATATGCCATTAGTCTTCTTGTCAGTCGAAATTCAGTCCAACATCCTAACAACCAAATCAACTTTAGATAAAAGGCAAAAAAAGGAAAAAAGCTATATTTCAAAGGAAAACCAGGTCGGGGGCATTGATCCTTTATTTTGTCCTATAAACAAGTTTGTACTTTCTAAATGATTCCGAGAAGCAGATCATTGGAAAAAAGAGAAACAGCAATAAAAGATTTGCGAACCAAGATATACTAAACAAAAATTTGACAGTAGATGAATATATATTTATATATATATATATATATATATATATATATATATATATATATATATATATATATATATATATATATATATATATATATATATATATATATATATATATATATATATATATATATATATATATTATATATTTATATATATATATATATATATATATATATATATATATATATATATATATATATATATATATATATATATATATATATATATATATATATATATATATATATATATATATATATATATATATATATATATATATATATATATATATATATATATATATATATATATATATATATATATATATATTAACAATACGACAGAAACAATACATACGACATTGAAACAATATATACTAACAAAAGCCCAAATATATTGGTGTCACTTCCAGTAGCCTTTATTAACAGAAATGAACAACTTTATCTATATTTCCCTCAGTTACTTTTTTCCCATTTTTTTCGTCTTTTCTTATATTAATAAAGAGTTCTGGACATAACGCGAAGCCAAAATATTCGGAATTTTTTTCGTAGGAGCCTTTGTGTAAGCACCTCACGGTTTGTGACCGTTTGTTTGAACACCATTGTATATTGAAGGGTTTAAGCTCGATGTTTCAACTTGAATCCTCGAATTTTGTTTAATGCTGCAATCGTAGGAGATAAGGGGAGTTTGCTTGAGACTCGCTTCCTAGAAAATTTGGCAAAAATCCACAAGGCTCAAATGTTGAAAGACTCACATTTTAAAGCCTTTTTACACAACAAGGAAGACTTTTCTGCTTTTTATGCTTAAAAAAAACAAAATTTCACTTGTGAAATAATTTAAAAAAATTTTCCTATCGTTTTTTTATGTGAAATATTTCTCTAAAGATTGGAAAAGAATATTTGGTGTATTTAGTTCAATCAAGTAACTGAAAGGTAATTTCATTGATTGCGTACAGTTAATTTAGATTCTAAATAACAAAATTACCTTTGAATTAGCACTTTCTTAGCAAATTAAAGGGCTGAAACTTTTCAAATTATTATTGTTACTTTTTTAGCAACAAACATGTGCATTTAGAGCAATAGTTATGATATTTCTAAACACATTTCTTTGGCCATACTGACAAAAGAAGGACAAAATAAGTAGAAAGGGGTCAGAAGGCGCGGGACGACACCCCTGCTGCCACCTGAAACTTTTTTTAACACCATATATTGGCACGAGAACCACGTGGTTTATGGTTTTTGTCAATGAGAATTTGAAAAACAGGAATTTTGTCACATTTATGTATGTTTTCATGGATGGTTATGTGTGTTGTTCGATTTATTTGATGTTTTTCATGGTTGTTTAATGGTTTTTTTCAGTGAGAATTTGAAAAACAGGAACTTTGTCACATTTATGGATGTCAACAGCAATTCATGTCTGTTATATGGTTTTCTCACTGAGAATGAAAAAACAGGAACTTTGTCACATTTATGGATGTCAACAGCAATTCATGTCTGTTTTATGGTTTTCTCAGTGAGAATGAAAAAACAGGAACTTTCTCACTTGGAAAACCATAAACCATGTGGTCCTGTCACGAGTAGCACCTGTGAATTTGATTTACATAATTGCTAGGGGAAATTATTGATTCACGAAGGGGAGAATTAAGAAACATTAAGGCTTCTTTAATCTTAGGTCTGAGGGATAAACGTTCTTTAGGTCAGAGAGAAAAATTAATATTCTATTTTTAAATAGGGCTTCATTGATCTTTAGTGTCAGGAATTATAATTGACATCACTTGTTATCTTGGAATTATGCGGGAGTCTAAAGAGATAGAAATTCTATTTTTAAATACGGCTTCACGGAGCTTTAAGTCGGAGAGATAAATTGATATTCTAACGAAACCCTAATAGTTTAGCTAGGAAAATTTATGAGATGAAGAGATTAACGTAGGAAAGGGTTTCCTAGAAATTTGAAATGCGTTAGCGCAGAGATGCCAAACAAAAGGAACACGCTGAAATTACGTTTAGGGATTATTTGGGCGAAACCGTTTTATCCATTTTATGGGATTATTTCGGCGAAACAGTTAGAGACATTTTGAAAGAAGATTTTAGGAAAGGTTTTAGAAGAGAATTTGAGGGTGAAACTCTGTGGTCGTTATAATACACAAGTTCCATTTGAACAGTGTTGTCCAAAGGACCTACGGGGTCCCAAAGGCCCTACACCGGCCCCCCCCTGTCCCCCAGGCCCCCAACTGTCCCCCCGGACCCTCAAAGGCCCTCCCCCGGACCCCCAAAGGGCACCCCGGACCCCAAAGGCCCTCCCCCCGGTCCTCAAAGATCTCCCGGGCTCCCAAAGAGCCACCGGCGCCCCCAAAGGCCCACCCAGACCCCCAAAGGTCATCCCCGGGCCCCCCAAAGGCCCATCGAGCTCCCAAAGGACCAAAGGGGTCCCAAAGGCCCTACACTGGTCCCCAAATGTCCCCCAGGCCCCCAACTGTCCCCCCGACCCCCAAAGGCCCACCCCCGGCCCCCAAAGCGCCAACCGGCTCCCAAAAGACCAATCGGTCCTCAAGTGTCCCCCAGACTCCCAAAGGCCCCCTCTGTGCCCCAAAGGCCCTCCCCCGGTCCCCAAAGGTCCCCCGGGCCAGAGAAGCGCCGCCGGGATGCGCCGTGGGCCAGGAAAGCGCCGCCAGAAAATTCTAAATTTTCTTAAATTCAATTCCGACCTTTCTCAAAGAGTCAAATTTAAAGTTCTATTCCAAATATTTTCCCCGGAACAAGAAAAGTCCCAAGACATAAAAAATTTAAAGTTCACTTCTAAATTTTTCCGTAGAAGATATGAAAAGTTATACTATGATTGTGATTATTTTCTATGAAGATAAAAAATTTCACTTTCATTCTAAATTTTCTTAAATTCAGTTCTGACCATTCTCAAAGAGATGAAAAAATTTAAAGTTCTATTCCATATATTTCCCGGACGAAGAAAAGCTCAACTTCGAGTCTGAATTTTCTCAATTAAAATGAAATAGTTTGTTGTTCAAGTAAATTGTCCCAAAATAATATAAATTTACCTCTTCAAGTTAGATTTTTCTCAGAGATGAAAAAATTTTGAGTAGTTTTCCAAATTTTAATAAGACGATAGAAAAGATCAAGTTCCAATCTGAACTTTATAAGAGAACACAATTCAATTCCAATTTCTCCAGAGGAAATAAAAAGCTTTCACTTCAGTTTTAAGTTTACTAAGACATTAAAAAATTTAATATTCAGTTCTAAATTTTTCCTTAGAAGATAGGAATAGTTATACTTTGTTTGTGATTATTTTCTATGAAGATAAAAAGTTTCACTTTAATTCTAAATTTTCTTAAATTCAGTTCCGACCTTTCTCAAAGAGATGAAAAAATTTAAAGTTCTGTTCAATATATTTTCTCGGAAGAAGAAAAGTTCAACTTCGATTCTGAATTTTCTCATTGAAAATAAAATAAGTTATTGATCAATTCTATTTTCCCAAAATAATATAAAAATTTTCCACTTCACTTCAGATTTTTCTCAAAGAGATGAAAAATTTAAAATACTATTCCAAATTTTTCATAGAAGATAGAAAAGTTCAAGTTCTCTTCTGAATTTTACCAACAACCACAATTTAATTCTAATTTCTCCAGAGAAAATAAAAAGCTTCCACTTCAGTTTTAAGTTCACCAAGACATAAAAAATTTAAAAATCTGTTCTAAATTTTTCTGTAGAAAATAGGAAAAGTTATACTATGTTAGTGATTTTTTTCCATGAAGATAAAAAGTTTCACTTTAATTCTAAATTTTCTTAAATTAAGTTCCTACTTTTCACATAGAGATGAAAAAAATTTAAAGTTCTGTTCAAAATTTTTCATAGAATATTGGAAAAGTTATACTTTGATCGTGGATATTCAAGTTCTCTTCTGAATTTTACCAAAGAACACACTTCAATTCTAATTTCTTCAGAGAAAACAAAAATCTTCCACTTCACTTCATTATTTCACAAAGACATAAAGAAATTTAAATTTCAATTCTAATTTTTCGGTGGAAGATGGAAAAAGTAATACCATACTTGTGAATATTTTCACGGAAGATAAAAAGTTCTAGTTCATTTTAAAATTTTCTCAACGAAGTCAAGGAAAGTTCAAGTTCTCTTCTGAATTTTCTCAATGAAAAAGAAATTAGTCATTGATCATTTCTTTTTTTTTCCAAATAATATAAAAATTTTCCACTTTAGTTCAGATCTGTCTCGAAGAGATGAAAAATTTAAATACTGTTCCAAATGTTTCACAGAAGATAAAAAGTTCAAGTTCTCTTCGGAATTTTAGCAAAGAACACACTTCAATTGTAATTTCTCCATAGAAAATAAAAATCTTACACTTCACTTCTTTATTTCACAAGGACACAAAGAAATTTAAAGTTCAATTATAATTTTTCTGTGTAAGATAGAAAAAGTAATAGCATACTTGTGAATATTTTCCTGGAAGATAAAAACTTCTAGCTCAATGAAGATAGGAAAAGTTAAAAATTTTTCATCTCTTTGAGAAAGGTCGGAA